>NC_068367.1:66351191-66651191 GCF_020536995.1 Dreissena polymorpha | reverse complement strand
CCTAATATATATCAGTGCTCTGGCTGAAACTAATATTTACATTGTTGTAATTAATATGACAGGTCCAATTACAGACAATTTAGATTTTTCTCCATGTAGTAAATTTATGAAATGAAAATTCTTCTCTGCTCATTACCATAGCAAAACGAAGTAATAATGACTAAGAAGTTTTCAATTCTTACTTAATTTAAAACTTGATCTATATGAAAAAAACAACAACAACAAATAAATACCAAAAAAAAAAACCAACAAAAAAACAACTTCAAACAAGGGTGATTGTGGAAAACTATAAAAAGTTCGATTCTGATAATGCGGAAAACTTACACTCTTTTCAGCGATAATACTATAACAACAAATGGCACTAAGAAAAGTAGCAACAATCGTGAACGAAGGCGATCTAAAACAGCGCAAAAAGATAACGAGAACCAAAACAAATATAACAGATAGTTATTGAACAATAACTAACAATATAAACAGGAAGAAAAATCAACTGTGTCATTTTCTTTCTAACCAGATTTAGCTTTAAATCAGAAATCTAAAAGGTTCATTATTCTTTTCTTTCCACGATCAGACTCCATGCTATCAGTTTCATCGGTTACTGTTACAACGCTTCTGATAGGCTCTTTCGTTTTAGACCGACGAATCGTCAATGATTTTTTAATACAAACGGCAGTGTGAAATATTTCTGTAACAACGCTTCTGATTAGCTCTTTCGTTTTAGACCAACGAATCGTCAACAGTGTTCCATAAAAACGGTGCAGTGTGTCACCACTAAATTTATTTCACTATCCGATAAAAAACAACAGATTTTTCGAGATTTTCAACCGATGATATGGATCGCCAATCGGTTAATAATGAAAACACTGAAAGTGTCAATGTGACATGCTGTTACAGCGGGCATGTCTGGTCTTGAATCATTAAGAGGGGGAGGCGTGCATTAATTTAAGGTCAAATCCAACAGCCTTGCTGTTGAGCTGCTGCTTTTCAGCGATGTGGTTAAAATGTCTGACTATCACTCTGGAGGTCCTGGGTTCGATCCCCCAATTTGGAGCTCCGTTTTTTTTACAATAAAACTGACCAAATGGTCACTTGAGAATAACGGTCAATTGCAGACAACGGTCGGTCTGGATTCGCCCCAAGGAAAATCACTACATTACACTTGAGAATAACGCTTAATTGTCCATAATGGCCAACTGCCAGTATGTTACACTCCGAAAGCCATGTTTGAACTGAAAACAACAATCATGCGTCAGTCTTTTGAGTTGCGAAAATTTAGAACACATGAAACAGGTGCAGGTAACAATGAGAATGTGTATTAGTACATGTAGCAATTATCGGGTGCCTTCATAATGACAAGCATGTGCGCGTGAAATACTCAATAGATCTTTATGGCTGATGAAGTGTTAAAATCAACACTAAGCTGGCCGGTGTTATTATAAGAAGACGATTAAAGGATTAGTGATTGATCATTCAGGAAAAATATTCATTGAATTGCAACTTTTATATCAAACAAAATATTTTAACAAAATTTTGGCGTCTTTTTCTTTGAATTTGAATGATACTGTTTTGCCGTACTTTCGGTTTATGACAGCCTATTGGCTTTTTTTATAATTGTTTGGACGTTACGTCAGAGACACATGACAATATTTATTTTAAAATACATCCCAATGAATGTAATATTAACTGTAGGATTAACTGAATGAACAAGATGAATGAGTAAACAACAATCCATTGTTGATAAAGTCATAGATTAAGTTTAAAAATAGTTATGAGATTAAATAAATTTCCTAGAAATACTGCTGAAAATGGTGGTTTTCTGGATCCTGCGATAACTTTAAAAGATCGTCATATTTTTTCATGAAACTTGAAACATGGATAGATGGCAATGTGGACATTATGCACGTCATTTCATTTTGTTCCTACGTCATAAATTCTGGTTGCTATGGCAACAAATAAAAAAAAAATATTTTTCTGACAATGGTGGAGCCGGTAGGGGACATATATTGGCCTTGGCAATAGTCTTGTTAAATTGTGACATTGTCTTACCCTGACAATCTTTGTATGGTATCTTACTTTCTATGATATGTCCTTTATGATATTCAGCCATTAAAATTTTATCAAACTGCAATGAGCTATCCTGCGCTGTCTCATCACTGCCTGACTGATCAAGTGATTAGTTTGCAATGATCTTATCATTAGTGACCTGATCAAATTGATCCAAATCTAATTGAGCAACATCCTGTCCTACTAGTTCAACAGGGACATTTGTCGGTCTTAAATTTCGGTTATAATACTGCCTTAGTCTTTTTGCATTGAACTACATTTTTGATAGCAACAGAAAATTTCCGAGTCTTACATCAATTAAGTTTCTTCCTCGCTAAATGTGAAACATTTGCCAATGTTATGATGTTTATCCCCTTTTTGCCATTCCCCAAAAGTGTGTGGGACAGGCACGCATCCCTATTGCCTAACATTGTGTTATCTTGCTTTATGACCTACTCTATTGCATTTAAGGTAGCGCACCTCTAATGATTTCCCGCGATTTCTTCGAAGGTTGAAGAGCCTACTATTAGGTGCCGTAGCCTAGTGGTTAAGGCGATAGACTAGAAATCTTTTGGGATATTCCCGCGCAGGTTCGAATCCTGCCGACGACGTTTACTTTTTTGCGACGAGTTTTATTTATTTTCTAAAGTAATTTGACTTAATTTGGCATATAAGCTAAATTTATTGTTAAATATGTTGCAATTTTTATGCACATTCTTCAATTATTAAAATTAAAACAACGTTATGGCGAAATGGGGTGATTTACTGTTGAAAATACGAACCATGCATGTTGCATTTTTATTTTTATTTCAAAAAGTAAACGGTAAATCTGTCTATTTCTTGGTATTTTTGCTGTATATAGTGTTTCTATAAAAACTAAGTTTAAAATATGACTTAAATGATACTATTTTGAATTTTATGACACTACTTTAACCGACCCAATTTTTACTTGGCTGAAATCACTTACATTTCATGGCGCTCTTCCATAGATAAAAATTTGTAAAAAATAAATGTCTGTAAAAGAATACTTATTTCATCTTGTTTAAACTTTAAACACCTTTACAGCATCTGTACACACCAACTGCATGCCAATATTTGGAAATTTGAATGAATTATGGAAATTTTATATACCCCAGGGGTGAAAATAAACTGGACAAAAGCCGAGCGTGGGGGTGGTTTTGAAAAAATCGGTATATTTTTTTAAAAAGCATGGAAAGCCTACCTACAAATTTGCATGTAGTTCAGTGAAATGATGCTGATTAAGAAAATAATTAATTAGATTATATTTGGATATGTGCCCATTAGAGGTGCGCTACCTTAAAACATCTGGCACTGCTATGTATGGAACGCCTTCACTGTCTTATAATACCAAAACTTGTGATATTATGTCAATCTGACTGTGCATGAATGCCTGTAACCATAATATATATGCATAATCACAATATATAAATACATAATTTGAATATATACAGATAAAACATTAATATATAAAGATATAATTGTCATATATATAGATAAAATGTAAAAATATACAGATACGAATGTATTATACACAGATAATCTTTTATTGCATAAAGGCATTATTTCTTTATATGAAGGTAAAAGATCTTTATATGCACATAAATCATTATGTAATACTGATAACGAATATTTTTTCATGATATATAGGCATTGCTTGTTTATATTAAGGCAAATTACCTTTATATAATAATAAATCGTAACCCTGTATCGTCTTTATATGCAGATACAATTTGAAAAATACGTTAAAAATCTTAAATTAATTGATTTAGCAATGTTTTGTTTTTATGCCCTCACCATGAAATGGCTACAGAGCCGGGTATATAGTGTTTTCCCTGTCCGTGTGTTTTTGTGTGTGAATGTGCAAAAAATTGCAATGGTTTCGTGTCGTGTCAATAACTTGCACGAACACCAAAAAAAAAATAAAGTTGCACAAATTATGTCTCCCTCATATGGGGGAGGGGGGACATATTGTTTTTGTGCTGTCCAGAGATCTGTCCGGACATCCGGATGGATGTTTCTGGAACCTTGTCACCACTTCTTCTCATAAATCTCTGAAGGCATTTCAATGAAACTGGGAGTGATCAGTACTAAGCCTAGTTGTGCACTTTGTCAGGAATTCTTATTTGAGTCAAGGTCACATTGTCAAAAAATATAATTTCCTTGTCAGCACTTCTTCTCAAAATCCACTAAAGGGAATTCAATGTAACTTGGTCAGATTGAAAGTAACATAAATTCCAGTGCGTGCAAAAATATTTGGCTTGTAAATTTTACTCTACAGTAGCAGGGGTTTTTCAGCACTGTCTGCGCCTCCGGAAAACGGAGGCATTCCAAAAGCAAACGGACCCAATCCCAAACCGAAATTATAAAAAAATTCCCAATTTTGAAAAAAAAGTGTCTTATGACTTATGATTATTAGATTATGAGAAAAAAGGGTTTCATGACTTATGATTACTAGATTATTATTAACCTGCTGTGCTCCTCATTACCACACAAACCAAACCTACTCATCTGATGCTTACACTTTGTACCTCTATTGAAAGTCTAGACCTGAATGACAAAACATTGGAGCTGTATGATGCTTTCAAAAACAGAAAGCAGAGCAAAATTATGCTGTAACTTGTGTGACTAACCAGTGTTTGTTTTGGTAAAAAATGTCTGCTTTAAGTTTTTTAATGCACAGTTCTTATCCCAGAGTGTAACTGAAACTGAAAGACAAAATTGCAAAACTTGAATAAACATTAAACATGCCCAATATTGCATGTGTTTATATAAAAAAAGAGGAAATAACAAATTAAAACAAGTTAATTTGTTAAACCACCGACTTATTTAAGCATGATAAATTTACAATGTTTTCCCTAAATGAGCCGTTTCATCGAAGCAAAAATTCCCAAAATGGACAATTTTGTCGATAAAAAATTTCCAATTTGGTCAGACTCCTTTTCCCAAAATAGGCAGAAAAACCCCTGAGTAGTATTATAATGATCAAAGCACTTAATATAATGATGAGTGACCATAACATAAATAACGAATAGCATCGTATATTTATGTCTGAACTTCATGGAAATATTAAAATACATATATCTTCATATCAATTCATAATATCTATGTATCGAGATAAATGCATATATATAATTCCATTTTATCTGTATCTCTCAATGTTTTATGTACATATAAGGATCTTTTGTATTTATTACATAACAATTTATGTTCATATAAAGATCGTTTGCCTTCATATAATGAAGTAATGCCTTTATTTAATGGAAGATTATCTGTGTATAATACATTCGTATTTGTATATCTTTACATTTTATCTATATATAAAACAATTATATCTTAATATATTAATGCTTGATCTGTATATATTAAAATTATGTATATATCTAATATATTGTGATTATGCATATATATAATGGTTACAGGCATTCATGTACAGTCAGATTGATGTAATATCACAAGTTTTGGTATTAAAAGCCAGTCTAGGCGTTCCATACCTATGCCTACAATCAATAGATAGGTGATTGTACATACCACAATGCTCACATCGCCCCGCCTGCAGGTCTGTCTTCTTCCTCCATGTGGTTGCCGCCGCCCAGGTTTGTCATAAGCCTGTTTGAACATGGGTTTTGTCTGTCTTCCGAACATGTTAACATAAATGCAGCAGATGCCCAGTTACAGTTTTGAGATATATTTGAACTTTTAATATTTAAATCATCTCAACATATATCTCACCATTTTGAAGATATTTACAAAGTTCAGACACCGGCATTAACAATCATTTAATAATTTAGGAGGTCCCTGATCAATATGATGTACACAAGAGATTGAAAAGGGCCCACTGACAATTTCCATAGAGATTATAACCCTATATTTACTTACCGGTATTCAAAATGTTTATTTGGAGAAGACGAACATATAAAAACATTATTTTAAAAACGGCATTTAATAGGGTATTACGAATATAGCCCAATACTAATATTGTTACCAAATACTAATAATTGTGTTTGGTAACATTTGTTGTTTAGCTTAACATGCATGTACATTAATGCAGAATGTTTTTAACCTGGTTTTCCGAAGGAAAAAACTGGTTATTAGATTGGCGAATGCGGGCTTGTCCGGGCCATAACTTTGTCGTTCATTGTGAGATTTTAAAATCATTTGGCACATTTGTTAACCATCATTAGACGGTGTGTCGCGCGAAAAAATTACGACAATATCTCCAAGGTCAAGGTCACACTTTGAGTTCAAAGGTAAAAAATAGCCATAAATGAGCTTTTCTGGGCTATAACTATGTCATTCATTATGAGATTTTAAAATCATTTGGCACATTGTTCACCATCATGGGACGGTGTGTCGCACGAAAGAATCACGTCAATATCTCCAATGTCAAGGTCGCCACCACTAAAAATAGATTTATTTTAAAACAAACTTACAAAGGGGGTTAATTGTGTTTGTTCATTTCAAAAGTTCAGTTTGAGTTGTCTCCCTTTATCAGATTTTTTTTCACAATGAAAACCTGGTTTTGTGACAATTTTGTCCCTTGTTTTTCTATGTATCAGTACTGAATGAAATGTTTGAAACCTGTCACACAATTTACAAACACCAAGCTATGTTCAGCAGTTCAACAAAAGAACAAACATGTTTCATGCATTCAAGAAAAGTTAAATACAAAACAGCAACAAGTTAAAGGAAATCTGGTCTTAAAAGATTTCCTGAACTTTTATAGTGGGAGATTTACAAAAACTGGCCCTTTAAAGGCACTCCACTCAAAGCTGATGTGGAATGGTCAACATGAAACACACTGTTACAAAACAAATAAAATGTCAAACTTTATTATCAGTACTACGTCAATACATTTCATATATAATAAAAGCACATTAGGTTGAATGGTGGCCTCGACGCAGTTTTTTTTTCCGCATCCCAGTCCTATGCTGGTTGCTGAACTGCAGGCTTGATGCTGGTTGTTTTTGCTTGTTGTTCAATTTTAGCATAATTCCCAGTCCTCTGTGACTGGAACCTTAAAGGGGCTACTGCCGCTAGCGCTGTAGTTTGACATGTCGATCACTTGTTGTCAGATTGCAAATGAATTTATAATGCACTCAATCAAAATCAAATAATAATAAAATAATATTTTATAACTCTGTTACACATCCTCACTCTCCCAAACAATTAACTCTGTATAAAATGAACAAAGCAAAGCTATATTAAAAACACAATTATTCAAAAGTTAATTCACATAAACGAATAAACTCATTGTTTATAATATACAAATATGCTCACTGTTGTCATTTCATACTCCAAAGTTCATTGGCAAAGTTGTTGTGTCCGTTGTCGTGTCGTCCGCCGTCTACGTCGTGTTAAAACCTTGACATTTTGTCAAGGTTTTGAACATTGGCTCTAAAATCAAAGTGCTTCGACCTACAACTTTGAAACTTAATATGAAGCTGCACCTTGATGAGTTCTACATGCCACACCCATTTTTGAGTCACTAGGTCAAAGGTCAAGGTCACTTTTACCTCTAAAAAAATAAATAATTCTGACAAGCTTTCATTTATTCAAAACTGCACCCGCAGCAGAGCGTGGCACCGGTTATGCGGTGCTCTTGTTTTTATAAATCTTGTGTATGTATACGTATTATTTACATTTATAAAGCTATGTGTTATATTTTAATAATTGTATTGTTGTTACCATTATTGTTAGCATGTTACTTATACAATATTGAAATAAATCTAGCTATCTAATATAATAATGAAACTTAACTTAGACATTTAGCCCATTATTTAACCTGGGTCTGGTTCGACATTAACAAGGAACTCCTCTGTTTTCTTTAAGTCTTCTTCTGACAGTTTGGACTCTTGCTCTTCAAATCTTAACATAAATGCATCCTTTAATATCTCATAATTGTTCATTGTGTCTTCTTTTAAAAACATGAACCATGACTCGCCTTCCTTTGGTATTGCTAAGCACAACTGTAAGTATTTTTGTTCTTCATTTCATTTGTTTATGTCTGCTATTTTAATTAATTTTGCCAAAAAGAAAGCAGGATTTTGTTTGAGATCAAATTTTAGTAATGGAATGTCCATTTTTGGCATTTTGAAACTAGTATAAATTTTTTAATGTTACCAATTAAGTCCACTTGTTTAATGATCACATCCTCATTTTGTATTAGGTACATAGAAAATATTTGAGGTGGTACGCAAACTGTGATATAGATTTATCAATAATATGCATATTCTAAGTGGAAAAATGGCCATAATTTTCACAAAATGCTTAATACAGTTGTCTGCTCTTGTTTATAGATTGGGGTCATGTTGGTAAAGAAGTATGCAAAATATAAAAGCAAAATGTCAAGGGACATAGAAAATATTTGAGGTGATTATATGCAAACTTTAACATTCCAACACTCAGGCTAACGCTGACGCCGGAGTGAGTTGGATAGCTCCAATACACTGTATATATATTTGATATATAATAGTCAAACTAAAAAGACTATCTGTAGTTTTATTAACCAGGTTTTCCGAAGGAAAAAACTGGTTATTAGATTGGCGAATGTCGGCAAGCGGCCGGGTGGTGGGCGGGCTGGTGGGCGGGCGGAACAAGCTTGTCCGGGCCATAACTTTGTCGTTCATTGTGAGATTTTAAAATCATTTGGCACATTTGTTCACCATCATTGGACGGTGTGTCTCACAAAAGAATTACTTCAATATCTCCAAGGTCAAGGTTGCCACAACTAAAAATAGATTTATTTTGAAACAAAGGGGTTAATTATAAACAATCAGTTCAGTGTGAGTTGTCTCCCTTTATCAGACTTTTTTTTCCAATTGAAAACCTGGTTTTGTGAGGGAGGTCTGCAATTTTTTTAGATGGCACTTTGGAGGTGCAGTTTGAGAAAACAATTGCTTGAGTTTTTGAAGGATTAATTTGAAAGCCATATATGTTGAACTCCAAGTCTCTATAGCAATTAGGGCTTTTTGAATTTTGGTAATTGCTAGTTTAGGTGATTTTGAGGTGGTCCATATAGCACTGTCATCTACAAAAAGGGAAAGATTAATTAGATCTTGTTTATTTTGGGCATTATGGTCATTGATTGTACAATCTAGTGTGTTCATTGTGGCGGAAAATAATATGGGTGAGAGTGCACTTCCTTGAGGGCAGCCGTTTATAGTATCGACTGTTTCGAAGGTTGCATCATGCATTCTTACTTTTATTTTGCGCTTTGTGAGGAAAGCTGCCAGCCATTTGAGCATAGTACCCTCTATTCCTAACTTATGTAGCATTTGAATCGCGTGTTTGTTCCATAATTTATCGAACGCAGTTGGAGGTCTAAGAATACGGCTGCTACCGATTGGCTGAGGGTTTGAGCTCTTCTGATGTCGGCTTCGAGGCGCACTATATGATCTTCGCATGAGTGATGAGATCTACACCCGGATTGATATTCGGAAATTTTGTTATGTTTTTCGAGGTAAGCGCAGAGTCGCGGTTTAATCATATTTATTCCCCCGTTTAAAAAAAACGGGACGTATTATAGTTTCACCTTGGCGGCGGGCGGGCGGGCGGGCGGAGTCCGCTCTCTAATTCAAATAGTTTTCATCCGATCTTCACCAAACTTGGTCAGAAGTTTTATCTAGACAATATCTAGGTCAAGTGCGAATATGGGTTATGCCGGGTCAAAAACTAGGTCACAGGGTCACTTAGTGCATTTCAAGCATTTAGCATGGTGTCCGCTCTCTAATTGAAGTAGTTTTTATCAGATCTTCACCAAACTTGGTCAGAAGTTGTATCTGGACAATATCTAGGTCAAGTTCAAATATGGGTCATGTCGGGTCAAAGCTAGATCACAAGGTCACTTAGTGCATTTCAAGCATTTAGCATGGTGTCCGCTCTGTAATAGAAGTAGTTTTCATCTGATCTTCACCAAATTTGGTCAGAAGATGTGTATAGATGATATGTAGGTCAAGTTCAAATATGGGTCATGGTAAAGTTATAAAGTTGTCGAAAACCTTCAAATGGGCGTATCTTGTGACAGTTTGGCACTCTTGTTTGCATTAATTTTGTGAATATAGAGGTTAAAGAGATCAGTCGATATGAGGCTGGGATGTCTTTAGGTTTATTGGGTTTGAGGATAGGTATAATTGTGGCCTCATGCCATTGGTCAGGCAGGGTGCCTTCAGCCCATGATTTATTGTATAAGACAAGTAGTTCCTGTTTCGCGGAGAGAGGAAGTTGTACAAGTATTTTATAGTGGATATTATTGTCGCCTGGTGCACCATTTGTATATGTGAGTAGGGCTGTTTCTAATTCAAATAAGCTAAAAGGGGCATTATATTTGTGATTTTTGTCTTGCTTATGAGATTCTAGCCAGGCGGGGAATTCAGTTTTTATGCTCCCCCCAAAAATTTTGAGGGGAGCATATAGTCACCGCTTTCGTCTGTCCGTCTGTCCGTCCGTTCTCACGAATGATACATTGTGCAACTTTTTTTATGCCCATATATACATTGTGTGTCTTAATTTCATTATGCGACTAGTCGCACAATACATTTGCCCAAAGTTCGTCAAAATGTGTCTTGTGCAACTTTAAACCTATCTGGAGAAGTCGCACAACGTTTTTGTCCAAAGTGTGTCCAAAGGATGTCCATGTAAAACTGTCTATGCGATGGACGAGACCGTAACTTTTATTTTTGCAAGTGTCTGTGAAAGTTTGAGCGTCTATATTTGAGGCAATCAGAAGCCTGTTTATAAAAAAAACGAGCCAATGAACACCAGGCTTTCTAATCGACGCATGCGCGTGCACCCGCTTGTTGGACATGTGCAGTGGGACTGTCAAACGTTGTTTATCATAATGGATAGCGGATTTATATTTTATAGAACCATATGTGAGGTAAGTTTCGTATGTTTTTTTTCTATTACTATAATCTATTTAGATGTTTTTTCTGTTTGTGAATAACTTATGGCACCCAGTTTAAGCCATGAAAAGAGGAATAAATAAGGTCATTTTGAAATCTGTTAAATTGGCCACACAGTTATCGGGAAATGCAATATTTAAATTTTGTCCAATTGTTTTTACATCCAAAATGCCATAAGCACAACTAATTTTAAAAGAGTAAACGCACATTGCTTTCAATAGTTGTTAATAATTTCGCTGTTTTATCACGCGCACCTGCTCGTCGTTAGCAACGTGAAAAGACGCCGCCATTTTGTTTGTAAACAACTTTGCTGCAGCAAATTTTTTTATTTGGAAAAAAAGTAAAGCGGCGTTGTGGAGCGGCAGTCATCATAAGATTTTAATTAGATAAGACAAACTGTAAATGCCGAACTGGTCAAACCCGAGTGTCAAAGTGGCATTTAATTACGATGCCGAAGTAACCAGGTGACGAAGAAACTAGCTACCTGTCAATTGTAACCATTACCAGTGTGTCTTAAAATGCGGCTTTTCCAGGGAAACCATGTGTTGGCTGACTACATGTTTAAGTTTTACATCTTACGAGCAAATAAATGTGTATTGCTCAAGCAAAAACGTTGATCATTACACTGTTTTCAATGAAACATAAAGGATTTTTTTTTCTTTTAAGATGCATTGGCGATTATAAAGTTTGCTAAAAATTTGAAGTTGGATATCTATTATTTGAACAACATTAATTGAACATAAAGCTAAAAAAAAAATTCCCCTTTTTCTTCAAAACAATGTTAAATTCCCCCTACATGAGGGCCCCGGCCCCAGTCCCTTGAAATCGTAATTAGGGCCATGTAATGATATCTAGGTTCAGATTAAATCTGGGTAAAGTTTGTCACCAGATGAACTATTAAAAAATTATGAGTTTATAAAACAAGAGGAACAGAAATGTTTAGTTTTCTTTGACAGTGTTCATTTTGTTTCTATGTGAGTAGCTGGTGCATTGCTGCTATATAATTTGCAGTTGAAAGTTTTTACTTAAATAAATATACACGTAAATATAAATTTTACATTCAACACAAACACACGAGGTACTTGCATGTACATTTTGTTTGTAATTAATTCTGAGGTAAATGCAGGGCTTTTTTCAGCCAATTTTACAGCCTTGATGGTCGGCCAATGAAAATACTAGAAGAGAAAATATTATAGTTATTGTGTTTATAAAATGTTTAACTTTTATTGGAATATTCAATGCTGGTCTTTCAAACTACTGATATTGAGCTGATTTTTAGCTCGGCTGTTTTTGGAGAAATACCGAGGTATTGTCATTACCAGCTCTTCGTCCGCCGTCTGCCGTCCGCGTCGTGCTAAAACCTTGACATTTGTCTCTAAAGTCAAAGTGCTTCCACCTACAACTTTGAAACTTCATATGTAGACCTACATATGAAGTTTCAAAGTTGTAGGTGGAAGCACTTTGCAGCTACAGTGCTTCCACCTACAACTTTGAAACTTCATATGTAGACCTACATATGAAGTTTCAAAGTTGTAGGTGGAAGCACTTTGCAGCTTGAGGAGTTTCACACGCAACACCCATTTTAGGGTCACTTGGTCAGAGGTCAAGGTCACTGTGACCTCTAAAAAGCAATTCTGACAATCTTTTAATCAAAACTGCACCCGCAGCCGAGCGTTGGCACCCGTTATGCGGTGCTCTTGTTTAAATTCCAGTGGTATGGGTAGTTTTACATTCTCTTCAAAAACGCCCTGAAATACTTTTATTGTGGGATTGTTTATTCGTTATGTATTTGGTTTGTTTGTTTTGTGCGTTTGGGTAGAGCCACCAACCTTCTGTAGTTATCTGGATTCCCGGGGGGGGGGGGGGTATCTTCCCAAATTTAAGGGCAGGAGTGTCCCGCTGAGACTTCCGAAATGTGACCCAACTCTGATAAAGTAGACCCATTTTGATACAATATTTTTGAAAAAGCAGACCCATTTGTATACGACACCGTTGAGAAAGTGGACCCATTTCAATACAAGAATTTTGATAAACTGGACCCAGTACTAGAATTTGAAAAAGTGGTCACATTTCATACTAGAATTTTAATCTCTATCATATCAATACAGTATTCTTATTGAATTATGCAAATATATATGTTGTTTTGATATATTATAAAGAGCGTTCTTAAGTATGACCGGAAATTAAATGTTTTCTTAATTTGCTGTGATAACGATTTCATGATTCCACACATTTTCTACAAAAAATATATTATTATCCATGATGTCACCATGGCAGAGTATAATTCCGTGTACACATGTAGCATAAAGTCGGTTATTTTGACAGTCGTCAAATTCCGACACAATTTTCATAAATCATTTGCAGTAACTGCACTTTTCCCGACACTTTTAGATTATGTAACGATTTGGTCACTTAATTCTGACGTATGCTAATATATGACGTCACAGTATCATCTTGTTCGATCAAGCAACAGATAAAAACAGTCAAGTTTCTGCATCTTTCTCACTACTGATTGATACCCATTTATGTACAAGAATGACATTGATCATTCCCATTTTGATACTGATACTTTCAAATCTATATGCATTTATATACAAGCAAATTTCTGATTTCAATACCCATGTCTATACTTTATATATATGTATATATATATATATATACTATACATGCTCAAACCATACCTATATCTATAATTTAAGTCGAAAAACACACCCAAAAAAATCGGCACACCCCTATATACCGTATATAGGAAGTTAACCCCCGGGTCTGGAGTGCACCTTATTGCGTTCAGCATTATTCATTATTCAAAGATTGAAGGGAGGTATATAGGAATTGGCTTTAGATTGTCCATGTTAAGTTTCCAAAATATAAAATGGCGTCTGATCTTATTTTACACTTATACTTGATTTCAACAATAACTCACTTGATGATTAGTACAGTCACACACGTTATGGACATGACAGTTACTTAGATTATTAAAATTAAAGTCACACAATTTATGGACATGACAGTCACTTAGGTAATGGACGTTAAAGTCACACACCTGCGTTATGGACATGACAGTTACCTAGTTTAATAAAATTAAAGTCACACAATTAATGGACATAATAGTCACTTATGTTATGGACGTTAAAGTCACACACGTTATGGACATGTATGGACATGACAGTTACCTAGTTTAATAAAATTAAAGTCACACAATTAATGGACATGATAGTCACTTATGTTATGGACGTTAAAGTCACACACGTTATGGACATGACAGTTTAATAAAATTAAAGTCACACAATTTATATACATGACCGTCACACATTACAGTTACTTTGATTATTAACATTAAAGTCACAAAATTATGGACATGACAGTCACTTAGGTTATGGACGTTAAAGTCACACAAGTTATAGACACAACAGTTACTTAGTTTAATAAAATTAAAGTCTCACAATTTATAGACATGACAGTCACTTAGGTTATGGACAATTAAGTCACACAACTTACGGACATTACAGTGACACAACTTACCGTCATTACAGTTACTTAAATTATTAACATTAAAGTCACACAATTTGTGGACATGACAGTCCCTTAGGTTATTGACAATTAAGTCACACAACTTACGGACATTACAGTGACAAAACTTACGGTCATTACAGTTACTTAGATTATTAACATTAAAGTCACACAATTTATGGACATGACAGTCCCTTAGGTATGGACAATTAAGTCACACAACTTACGGACATTACAGTGACACAACTTACGATAATTACAGTTCCTTAGATTATTAACATTAAAGTCACACAATTTATGGACATGATAGTCACTTAGGTTATTTATGTTAAAGTCACACGAATTATGGACATGCCAGTTACATAGTTTAATAAAATTAAAGTCCCACAATTTATGGACATGACAGCCACTTAGGTTATGGACAATTAAGTCACACAACTTACGGACATTACAGTCACACAAGTTAGGGGAATGTCAGTTACTAAGTTTATTAATATTAAAGTCAGACAATTTATGGACATGACAGTCCCTTAGGTTATGGACAATTAAGTCACACAACTTACGGTCATTACAGTGACACAACTTACGGTCATTACAGTTTCTTAGATTATTAACATTAAAGTCATACAATTTATGGACATGACAGCCACTTAGGTTATGGACAATTAAGTCACACAACTTGCGGACATTACAGTCACACAAGTAAGGGACATGTCAGTTACTAAGTTTATTAATATTAAAGTCACACAATTTATGAACATGACAGTCCCTTAGGTTATGGACAATTAAGTCACACAACTTACGGACATTACAGTGACACAACTTACGGTCATTACAGTTACTTAGATTATTAACATTAAAGTCACACAATTTATGGACATGACAGTCACTTAGGTTATGGACAATTAAGTCACACAACTTACAGACATTACAGTGACACAACTTATGGTCATTACAGTTACTTAGATTATTAACATTAAAGTCACACAATTTGTGGACATGACAGTCACTTAGGTGATGTACGTTAAAAACACACACATTATGGACATGCCAGTTACATAGTTTAATAAAGTTAAAGTCACACAATTTATGGACATGACAGCCACTTAGGTAATGGACAATTAAGTCAATCAATTTACGGACATTACAGTCACACAAGTTAGGGACATGTCAGTTACTTAGGTTATTAAAATTAAAGACACAATTTATGGACATGACAGTCACTTATGTTATGGACATTAAAGTCACACACGTTATGGACATGACAGTTTTATAGTTTAATAAAATTAAAGTCACGCAATTTATGGGCATGACAGTCACTTATGTTATGGACAAATGAGTCACACAACTTATGGACATGACAGTCACACAAGTTATGGACATGACAGTTTCATAGTTTAATAAAATTAAAAGTCACGCAATTTATTGACATGACAGTCACTTATGTTATGGACAAATAAGTCACAAAACTTATGGACATGACAGTCACACAAGTTATGGACATGACAGTTTCATAGTTTAATAAAATTAAAGTCACGCAATTTATGGACATTACAGTCACTTATGTTATGGACAAATAAGTCACACAACTTATGGACATGACAGTCACACAAGTTATGGACATGACAGTTTCATAGTTTAATAAAATTAAAGTCACGCAATTTATGGACATGACAGTCACTTATGTTATGGACAAATAAGTCACGCAAGTTATGGACATGACAGTCACACAAGTTATGGACATGACAGTTTCATAGTTTAATAAAGTAAAAGTCACGCAATTTATGGACATGACAGTCACTTATGTTATGGACAAATAAGTCACACAACTTATGGACATGACAGTCACACAAGTTATGGACATTCCAGTTAATTAAATTATTAATATTAAAGTTACGCAATTTATGGACATGACAGTCACTTATGTTATGGACAATTAAGTCGCACAACTTACAGATATAACAGTCACACAAGTTATGGACATGACAGTTACTTAGATTATTGACATTAAAGTCTCACAATTTATGGACTTGGCAGTCACTTAGGTTATGAACAGTTAAGTCACACAACTTTCAGACATTAAAGTCACACAAGTTATGGACATGACAGTTGCTAGATTGTTATTAAAGACACATTAGCAATAGGGATAAAAGATACACTAGTGATGTAGTTCATATACACAAATCATGCCTATTAATGACACAAAAAGTCATATAATCAAATATAAAAAATATTTCATTTCAGTGGCTTTACAGAAACAACCAAAGAACTTGGAGACCTTCTTAAATGATGTAGAGTTTGCACTGAAGGAGGGGTTCTTAAAGGTATGAAAACATAAACTTTTGTTGATACATTAATATTGTTGTTACTTGCCTTTTAAAAATGTTCAGTATTACAAACTGACTAAAATAAATGTAAAATCCATAACATTTACTGCAAAGTAACACGTTTTTCAACTATTCATTTTACTTTAATTTCAATTAAAAATGTGTGTACTTACATTTTAACAAGTTTGGCTTTACCTATACACATAATGTTTGTGTATGTGACTATTTTCACCTTTTCTGTGTTTTTGATTTTATAATTCATTAGTCTGCACATCATTGACCGAAACTCTGGCATTTTATTATTTTTTGTTAATGATTTTATCCCTTCAAATCAGGATGTAGGTCAAGATACATCACCCACAGCCAGTAAATAGGTGTGCTCATCAACAGGTCAAGATACATCGCCCACAGCTGGTCAAGAGGTGTGCTCATCGGCAGGTCAAGATCACCCCCAGCTAGTCAAGATGTTTGGCCATCAGCACATAAAGATACATGATCCCCTACAGCCATTCAAGAGTTTTGCTCATCAGAACGTCAAGATACATCACACACAGCCAGTCAGGAGGTGAACCTTAGGAAATACACTGCAACATTAAGCCAGGTAAAGATTATATCTCGTACTTTGTGGGTTTGGAACTCATTTAAATTTAACAGTGGATTATTATGCCCGGCCCCGGATCGAATGATCAGGGGTATATTGTTTTTTGCCTGTCTGTCTGTCATTCTGTTGAAAACTTTAACCTTGGTTAAACTTTTGCAATAATGAATAACTTTTGTTATATTGAAGATAACAACTTGATCAAATATATGGCTTCAAAGCGTCGTTGAAACTTTAACCTTGCTCTTACTTTTTCGAATGGCTTTCTAAGATCTCACTACTACTTTTCAGCTCACCTGATTACAAAATGCTCATTGTGAGCATAGAGAAAACTCCTTTTCTGATAGAGCAAGAACTAGGGCTTAGATATTTGATGTGAATCTTGTCTATTAGAAAATTGGTTGCTTTTTGGTCATGTTTTGGAAATTCATGCTGAACAAGCTCATCTGAGAAGACCAAAATAGCAGAATCCTCGGTGTTCTATTGATTTAGTTATCGCCACTGTAGTTTGTGTTGTCAGAAATAAGGACTATACATTTTGTAATAAGTTTTGAATTAGTGTTGCTTGCTTCTATTTGAATAATATTCTTTGTAACTTTTTCAGAAGCATGGACGAAGATGACCACACTATATCAGATGAGGATGAAGAGGAATATAAGGGAAAGAGAAAAAGGAAGCCCCCCAAAAAGGCTGCAAAACGTCAGAAATTCACAGAGGTAGAAACAGAGGAAATAAAAACTAACTTTAGTGAATATCTAAAAAGTGGAATTTGTCCGCGGAAACAGCAGGTTGAAGATGCCAAACAGAAAAGTCGTAAGAAAAATGGGCAAATTTGGAAAAGGTCAAACGACAAGATAATTAAGAAAATTAGTGCAATGAATCATAATAAAAAATAAAAAAACATGTTGTTTACTATCGGTACTCGGATGGAACATTATAAGAATACGTTCGAGGGACATTGAAAAGATCATGCAACAGGACTTGGCAAATATGGGTGATGTTTGTATGCAAGTGGTAATTTTTGTGTGTGCATTTTATTTGTTGAATTGAAACTTTACTATGTATATGTCTAAAGGTGGAAAAGAATCTGGTATATTATCAAATGTTTAAAATGCTTATACAAAAGCTTAGATACAATATTTTCCTTTTTGCTTCATCGATGCTTTTGGAATGTACCTTATTTATTTTCTTATATACCTGATTTCAGTTTACAAATACTATAAGTAAAGTTTAAGGTATATAATAAAAACACATGTTATGAACATAAGGTCACAAATGAATTTTAGAAGCAAGCTCTATTTGTCACTACTTAGGAAGAAACATTTTTCCAAATAGATTCTTGTTTCTCCTGTGGTTTTTCTTAGATTCACAACTTTTGTTATTTAAAAAAAGAGATTGTGTGTCCTTTCCGAAATTCGCTAATAATATGTAACTTAAGCTGCCATATGTATGGTCCAAACTTGAAGAAAATGTTTTGGCAAGACCGATATGGAATCTGGGTCATGTGGGTCCAAAAGCTAGAATGTGTGCAAAAATTTACAAAAATAATTGTAAATATGCACATTTTTTTATCCATTTTTTTTTCAAGATAATATCAAGTTTGACAAATCTTAAGGAAACTTTGTAAGAGTTGTCTAGACATTTTTAGTTTGAAATTGTTAGTACAAAAAACATATGCACACACCCTAAGCATGTTTTTTTTGTTTTACAATTACTGGTTTGTAATATTTAAAAAGGACGAGGCAGTTGAATAAAACACTGACAATTAGTTTTTTCTGATGGGAATGTTTACCAGTATGATTGGAATAATTTTTGTCATGCCGCTGGCATTGAGATCAATATAGTTGCCACAATGGCACTTGAGTGTCTGTATGTACGTTGGTTTAGGTTTTCGGTCAGGATTGCTTGTCCAGGCTGTATCGCCCTTATGCATTGACACTTTTTTAAAAATAACTTGGCATAATTGTTAAACACCATGAGCCGGTGTGCAACACGAAAGATCCAGGTCTCTAGCTCAAAGGTCAAGGTCACACTTCAAATATCGTCAAATATAGATCCGTTGTATGGGTTCTGCGAGTTTGACAGTCCCACTACACAAAAAAGCCACATGTCCAACACGCGGGTGTACGCGCATGCGTCGATTAAAAAGCCTGGTGTTCATTGGCTCGTCGTTTTCATAAACAGGCTTTCTGATTGCCTCAGATATAGTCGCTCAAGTGGATATAAGAGTTCAAAGGTCAAAAATGAGCATTATACACCTTGTGTGGTCTGTATCTCCCTTATGCATTGACACTTTTTTTAAACAAATATTTCTTGTTGGTTTTTGTCAGTTTTTTATATATTATTAATTGTGTCTGTGTCCAAACAGGATACTAACTTTGCTTTATTGACACTGGACTCGACAGGCATCTAGTTCTGAAGTTCATGTCACGTGTGTGTATAGGTTAATGGAGATATATTTTATACATATTAACTGTCTATATATGTGTAGATAGGATTTATACTGAGTTTGTAGAAGAATACGACATTCAATTTCAATATTTGTTTGACTTTCCCTAGGTGTTGTTTAGCTCAACTTTTCAAAGAAAATGAGAGCTATTGTACCCACCGCGGCATTTGCTGTGGTTAATTTGTTTATAAATCACATATAACTTTGGAAAAATGTTATTTGTATTTGTCAAGATTAGTTTTTCATTACAAAAGCTTAAATTACAAAACTTCAATGTACTGAAAAGTACGTGTGATCTGAGATTATACTCTGTAATAACTTGAACATATTGAAAATTAACATGTGATCTGAGCAAATATGTGACAAGTATTCAGAAAAGTTGACCAGCGCT
Source organism: Dreissena polymorpha (assembly GCF_020536995.1). Lineage (NCBI taxonomy): Eukaryota > Metazoa > Mollusca > Bivalvia > Myida > Dreissenidae > Dreissena > Dreissena polymorpha. Next base: position 66,630,952 of record NC_068367.1, on the reverse strand, counting down.
GTCCTCGGACAGCCCTCGTTTTTAATTGTTTTATTTTGTTCCATTTAGTTCTGCTGCAGTAAAATCCATTTGAGAACATAGTTTAATCTGATATTTACTAATCTTTACACTCTTCCTACAGAGACGGATATTTTAGTTTAAGAATAAGGTCATATTTTTCAGTAACATTTTATTTATATCTTTCTTTGATGACCCACAATAATTGATGTTAGGTTCATATTAGTAACATCCCACAACCATTTTGTTAATCTTATGCTATTAAAGTTTGTCCAGTATGCCTGCATTTTGTCATTTATTGGTTTGCAACATTGTTTTGAATTGACCAATGATGCACATTACTTTTGACCATTTTATCTTGCAGGCAAAATATCCACCATATGTCTTTACATACACCTCTGAAAAATAAAAAATGTGTAGTTTTAAGTCATGTTGTGTAAATGTACCTGAATGTATGTTGAATTGGTGGGTAACCATGGTCTTGGTGTGTGATGTTTTACCGGGTATGTGGTTTTGTATGGCTGAAGTGAGAAAGAGAAGAAATTACATTATAAAATGTTTCCATTTTTAATGTGTGAATCCAGTTAGTTGTGGTTAAGCGCAATTTGATGCACAATGCGGATTATTTCATTTATAATATTTTTGAACATGATAAAGGAAATTTATGTCAATATTCCTTTTGCTTAAGTTTTGGGGAAAGTGATTACAATGGTTGAAATTTTCTACATTCAAAGAATAGGTATTGTATTGTTTCTTTAGAGCACTAGCATAGATTGCAAATACTTGATTGTATTAGTTTACATTTATAAAAGTAGGCATTCGTGACAGTTATTTGATACGATATGTTTTTATTAAACATTTCTAACATGTGTCATTTGTTGGTACATGTATTTGTGTTAAATACATAGTTTTCCAGTGGAGTTGTAACTCTTTATTTGACATAATATGATCCCACAGTTTATTTGGGTGAAAAGACACGCAGTGATATAGACACAGAAGTCTGAAAAACACACAATGTATCATTCGTTAGAAACAAAAATGAAAAGACCCACAATAAGATTTTGATAGTCCCACAAATTATTAGACACACAATGTATCATTCGTGAGCCCGTCCGTGTGTTCGTCCGTGCACAATTTTTGTCCGGGCTATTTCTCAGCAAATAATGACCGGAATTCAATGAAACTTTATGGGAAGCTTCACTACCAAGAGGAGATGTGCATTTTATCAGCGGGTTCTGGTTGGATGATTTTTTACAGAGTTATGGCCCTTTGAAATTTTCCATTAACTGTACATATAGTGCAATTCTTGTCCTGGCTATTTCTCAGCAACTAATGTGTGGAATTCAATGAAACTTTATGGGAAGCTTCACTACCAAGAGGAGATGTGCATATTATCAGCGGGTTCTGGTCGGATGATTTTTCACAGAGTTATGGCCCTTTGAAATTTTCCATTAACTGTACATGTAGTGCAATTCTTGTCCGGGCTATTTCTCAGCAACTAATGACCGGAATTCAATGAAACTTTATGGGAAGCTTCACTACCAAGAGGAGATGTGCATATTATCAGCGGGTTCTGGTCGGATGATTTTTCACAGAGTTATGGCCCTTTGAAAATTACTATGAAAAATTCTTGTCCCCCTAACTAATGTGCCCTCAAGACGTTTCCTTTTATCTGAATATATAGTGCAATATTGTGACAAAAAAACCTTTGGGGAGCATCACCCGTCTCCGACGGTTTCTTGTTGTTTGAAGTTTCCGCGCAATGAAGGCTTGAGAGTAGCCTTCGTCGCTGCTGACTGTTTGGTAGTGATAACTAAGGCCGTAGCTTTATGCGCGTTGGTTACTATAACTTTGTCATTTATACGGAATATAGGGGTTATAGGGGGCAGTCTGCCCTGCATTTGATGCACCTGATCCCAAAGTTCCTTACTAGTAGTTTTGTACGAGAGATTGTTGCAAAATTCATTCCAATATCTAATTTCGCCTTTTTAATTACTTGTCTAACCATCGCGCGGGCTTTAAGTTTTTCGTATTTAGGACCTGTTCTGATTTTGATACATTTTTTCCTGCATTTTTCGCGATATTTAATGACTGCTTCGCATTCTTGGTTCCACCAGGGTACGGAGCGTTTGATTTTTTTAGGTTTTTTGTTTACTACCGTGATAGAGTTGCCTAGCGCTGTTTTAAGTTTAGTTAAATAGGACTGGAAGTGGGTGTTAAGAGTCAGTAATATCTTGGTTATGGAGAAATTCGTTATCGCATTGAGCTTTAAAGTTGTTCCATTGTTCAGGTGAAGCCTTATGGATTTTCCACTTGTGCTGTATTGACGGAAGGGAGTGTTCAATTCTTAGTTTTATATTTACTACGATAGTGAGATGGTCACTACCAAACGAGTTGTCAATTACATTGAAATCGCTTATTGCTTGCAAGTTTGCTGATGTAAGGGCGTGATCAATCGCGCTGTTGAGGTGATCGGCGCGGTCTGACACTCTCGTGACTTGGCAATCGTTTTAGAAGTTGAGGTTGGTTTTATTGATTAATTTTAAGAGATTTTCCGCATTATCGTCACATCGTGGGTCGCCCTCAGGGTTCCAGCAGGGGTGCTTAAGGTTAAAATCACCAACGATAATATTGTTATTTCTATGATCTATTGAGTGGAAAATTTTTGAATAATTTTTGGAAGTGTTATCTGCAGACTGAGCGTATACACATTGAACACGAAAGGACAGGTGTTTAGTAAGGAAAAGTGTGATAGCACATGACTCAATGGGGCAATCTTGGTTAATCTTGATTTCAGTAAATGGGATGCCCAATTTTACATATATAGCTACCCCCGTGCCCATTGCTTTTTCTCTTTCTATTGATCTCGTGGGGTCTTGATACCCTTTTAGTTGAACTTATATATTTTAACTTTTAAAGTTGGTTTTTTGGCGGCATATAACATGTACTTCATTATTGTTTACATAATTTTGAAGCTCATACAATTTGTTATTGGTCTTATGGCAGCCTAACCCTTGGGCGTTCCACGACATAACGGTAAGGTTCGAAATATTATTATTTGCTGTCGTAGCCATTGTGGGGTGTGTGGTGGTAGATTGTACGAGCTAGAAAAGTAGTTGGATTAATAAATACCGTACGTGTAATGGAAGTATACCGGGAACGGCGGCGCGAGCGCTTGCCTTTTGTGATGGCTATGGCGCCTGAGGGGAGTCGGGCAGTTGCGGTTCATACGAAGTCTGTTCCTATGTAAGCGTAGAGGCGGGCTCTCATAGTGTTCTTGATGCCTGTAGTAATGATGTTGGTGTTGTGTAAGTCGTGGTGTTTGTTGTTGTTGTTGTTGTTTGGGAGTTACAGGGTTGTTTTTATGTCCCCCACTATAGTAGTGGGGGACATATTGTTTTTGCCCTGTCTGTTGGTCTGTTGGTTGGTTGGTCTGTTGGTTGGTTGGTTGGTTTGCGCCAACTTTAACATTTGCAATAACTTTTGCAATATTGAAGATAGCAACTTGATATTTGGCATGCATATGTATCTCATGGAGCTGCACATTTTGAGTGGTGAAAGGTCAAGGTCATCCTATAAGGTCAAAGGTCAAATATATGGGTCAAAATAGCTCATTCAATGTACACTTTTGCAGTATTTCAATATTCAAGATAGCAACTTGATATTTGGCATGCATGTGTATCTCATGGAGCTGCACATTTTGAGTGGTGAAAGGTCAAGGTAAAGGTCATCCTTAAAGGTCAGATGTCAAATATATGTGGCCAAAATCGCTCATTTTATGAGTACTTTTGCAAAATTGAAGATAGCAACTTGATATTTGGCATGCATGTGTATCTCATAGAGCTGCACATTTTGAGTGGTGAAAGGTCAAGGTCAAGGTCATCCTTCAAGGTCAGAGGTCAAATATATGTGGCCCAAATCACTAATTTTATGAATACTTTTGCAATATTGAAGATAGCAACTTGATATTTGGCATGCATGTGTATCTCATGGAGCTGCACATTTTTAGTGGTGAAAGGTCAAGGTCATCCTTCAAGGTCAAATATATGGGTCAAAATTGCTCATGTAATGTCACTTCTGCAATATTGAAGCTAGCTGCATGTGTATCTCATGAAGCTGCACATTTTGAGTGGTGAAGGGTCAAGGTAAAGGTCATTCTTCAAGGTCAAACACCATATAGGGGGACATTGTGTTTCACAAACGCATCTTGTATTTATTTATAACTTAAATGATTGATTCGTCAAAGGTTTTTTTTTATTATATAAATATCATATCATTCCTGTACTAATTTGTGAATAGTACGTTTCTTTACTTAACTGTGGACTTTTGTCAATAGATACTTGATGAACTGTGGCTATGATCTCTTTGATTAAACCACAGGCCTTGGTAGTCAGCGATGTCTGCCTTGGTAATTTCCGACTGCCCCCCCATCCGGCCGTCTGAAAACTCTTAACATTGGCCTTAGCTTTTGCAATTGAGAAGATAGCAACTTGATGTTTGCCATAAATGTGCATCTCATGAAGCTGCAAATTTTGAGTGCTGAAGATCAAGGTCATTCTTCAAGGTGTAGTGATAAGCTTTAAAGGGAGATAATTTTCTATACCTGCAAAATGATAAATAGCAATTGTATTTAAAAGCAGCGCAGTAGGGGGGGGGGGGGGGGGGCATTGTGTTTCTGACGAACACATCTCTTGGTTTAACCATGTATGTATTAAATAAACAATTATTTTTTAGATATTCCCCCAAATATCTGTTCCTCACCTGTTTTTGTTGTTATAGGCAAACAAGTGAGTTCACCACAGTCCTCTTCCACCCCTGCCACTGTCTCGATCATGACTTCAGCAGGGCCTGTCCAGGGCGGCCAGTCGCAGAGTGTCCAATTGAAGCAGCAGCAGTTGCAGCAGCAGCAAGCCATCGTCGCCCATCAGCAAGCCCAGCTGCAGTCCTCTCAGACGCAGCTGGAGCCAGAAGCTCAAGGTCAGCAGCCTACGCAGATCGAGCAGATCAAAATGCATGCTTTATCAGATCTCATTGTCATGTATGAGGGTTCCATGGGTTGTGGACATAGACATTGGGCTAGGATGCCCGGCATAGTATATGTCTTGGCTTCCCTATCTGTAAGTGTATGGCCCTTGTTTGAGCTTCCTCCTGGCACCAACTCATGTCATCATCCTCTGTTGACTATCAGGTTGATCGGTCAATGGCATGGCTTCTTGCAGCTGCATGCGTTGGCTTTGAACATCCATGTCTCTGATTGCTGATCGGTCATTGTTGTGGTGATTCCCGTGTGTTGTAAGGCTGTCCTCGGCGTAGTCACATTTTTCCTGTAGATTCCTGGTTGGAAGTTGTTGTCGTTGGTGTTGTTTTTGTAGATTCAGTGACTTTCTGGTTGGAGGCAGGCACTGGGCTTACCCTCATTAGGATTGCAGCAGCTGGTTTTCAGGCCTTTGTGTTAACTGATGATTTTTTCCTTATAATATTTGTTTGAACACATATATCCTAAACTAATGATCGGAAATACAAATACTTTTAACGCAACATTTCTTTGATCGCAATATTGTAGAATAACTTTAGAAGGATGGGAGAGTCCACTAGGCATAAATGGGTTAACTCTGAACTTACTCCTCGAAGGCTTCCGTACTAATCCTTAGCTGAGCAGCCTTCCTGGAAGAAAGCAGAAGGCAGACATCGCTGACTACCAAGGCCTGTGGTTTAATCAAAGAGATCGTAGCCACAGTTCATCAAGTATATATTGACAAAAGTCCACAGTTAAGTAAAGAAACGTACTATTCACAAACTAGTACAGGAATGATATGATATTTATATAATAAAAAAAACCTTTGACGAATCAATCATTTAAGTTATAAATAAATACAAGATGCGTTTGTGAAACACAATGTCCCCCTATATGGCGTTTGACCTTGAAGAATGACCTTTACCTTGACCCTTCACCACTCAAAATGTGCAGCTCCATGAGATACACATGCAGCTAGCTTCAATATAGCAGAAGTGACATAACATGAGCAGTTTTGACCCATATATTTGACCTTGAAGGATGACCTCGACCTTGACCTTTCACCATTCAAAATGTGCAGCTCCATGAGATACACATGCTTGCCAAATATCAAGTTGCTATCTTCAATATTTCAAAAGTATTCATAAGATAAGCGATTTGGGCCACATATATTTGACCTCTGACCTTGAAGAATGACCTTGACCTTTCACCACTCAAAATGTGCAGCTCCATGAGATACACATGCATGCTAAATATCAAGTTGCTATATTCAATATAGCAAAAGTTATATAAATAAGTTCGACTTCATCATTATAACAATTTTCAATGATTTTGTTTGGATTTATTTGGTGCTAAATTTTCATTATTTTGCCCCATTCCTCAGCTAAAAATTAGATGTAAAAATTGAGTCGTGTTCTGAGAAAACTGGGCATAATGCTTGTGCGTAAATTGTCATCCCAGATTAGCCAATGCAGTCTGCACAGGCTTATCAGGGACGACAATTTCCGCTTTTATGGAATTTTTCGTTTAAATGATGTCTCTTTTTAGCGAAAATCCAGATTAGGCGGAAAGTGTCGCCCCTGATTAGCCAGTGCGGACTGCACAGGCTGATCTGGGATGCAACTTTACGCACATGCATTTAGCCCAGTGTTCTGAGAACACGACCTAATTGTCCTCTGTAATGACTAATGAGCTGTATTTGGAAAATATTTCTGAATCTGAAGTATTCCTTTAAGAACATTTGAAGTTAAGATTTACCAAAGTAGCTTTGTGAACACTGGCCCTGAAGTATTACAACTTACATAATAAACAACATAAGCACTATTTTGTACAACATCAAATCGGTGCGATAAGAAAAGCGCCCAAAGAAGTGTCTTTAAAACAGACTATAAAGAAATATCAGAAATTTAAATAGTGAATATTACAACAAACCCACCTTCTTGCATCTGAAAAGAGTGATACTCCCTGGGGTCCTCCAAGGACTCGTCCCCCATGAATTCGTTTTGGTCTGAAATTTTTCATCTTTAATGAAAGTCATATAATATCAGAATTGATATATAGCTTATAACTTCCCTTGATTATGTTTTTGACCTTGAAGGATGACCTTGACCTTGAACCTATACCACTCAAAATGTGCAGCTTCGTGAGATACACATGCATGCCAAATATTAAGTTGCTATCTTCAATATTGCAAAAGTTATGGCCAACGTTAAAGTTCCATTGCCATGTGATAACTTTATACTTTCACAATCAAATCATATTCAAACACTGAAGTCAAGCCTCACAACAGCAATTCAGCGCTTCAGTACACTTTCTCATGTTAAATTTATTACATATAAAAGATATAGATGAACATAATAACGACCAAAGCTGAATAGTATACATGTGCAAATCCTGTATTTAAAATATATGTATATATACATTTATATATATGCTTGTATGTATATATGTAATATCTTATTGAGAAAATAAAATTATGCACACAAAGAAGTCCAGCGTACCGACAGTGGGCTCCGTCTCTATATCGGACACCTTTCGGCTGGAGTCCTGGGCCTAGTAACATGAAACATTTTTGCTCTAATCACAAGATAAAATTTGAGTATTAACTCAGTATACATGCCTCCTAAAACTCAGGTTTTAGTCCGACTCAAAAAACTAATGTGAAAACTAAATTGAGCATGATGATCAACAAAATTTAAGTAAGAATATTTACTTTTTTGTGATACTAGACCCTGTGGTTGTTATGGCTTTTAAATGAAACAAGCTATCATTGACTTCATCTTAGCGAGTTGACCCGTGACCCTTCATTTACTTTATTTATGATAGAAATTGTAAACTGATGGATATATTGGCTAAAGTGGTGTAAGTTTATACTTTTATTTTACGAGGAAGTTTTGAACACACAAAAAAATATAACAAACCATGTTTCCACCCGAAGATCTCATGGCCTCCTCATCTGAAAATGATGTGTTCGAAGATGTCTCTGAAAATAGATCAGGACACGTGTAAACCTAACATGATCAGCAAAACAAATATTTGGCGTGTTATGAGAAAACTGGGCAAAATACTTATGCTTAAAGTGTCATCCCAAATTAGCCTGTGCAGTCCGCACAGGCTAATCCGGTACGACACTTTCCGCCTAAACTGGATTTTCGCTAAGAAGCGACATCATTTAAACCAAAAATTCCATAAAAGCGTAAATTGTCGTCCCTGATTAGCCTGTGCGAACTGCACAGGCTAATCTGGGATGACAATTTACGCACAAGCATTTTGCCCAGTTTACTCAGAACACGACACATATTATTATGTTCATTTAAGACAACTTTGCCTTAGTAAGCAATATGGAATAAATAATTATGGCAGTGGTGTTTTATATAACATTTTTGCCTAATAGCTACGAATCCTTTTGACTGGCCACTCGCATAATTAGCATGCATGCTAACATCTTAATAACAAATGAAGACGCTCTAAGTTGCTTTGTCGTTTGAAATCGAATGACATAATAAATAGGGCATGCGATGACATTTCATACCGAATTTCATTACAATTATCCATGAAATTCATAAGTTAACTGACAGACAGACTGACGGACAGTTCAACTGTTAAATGCCACCCTACCGGGCGCATAAAAACTACAAAAGGCAATAATTCTTATATAAGAAAATGTAGGGTAATGGTTCTTAACCTTGGTACTTAAGCTAGCTCCGTATTGATATCAAAACACACGTGAAGTTTCATGGTGATATCTAATACAGTTTCTGATGAATAGCCATAACACAGTTTGTAACAGACGGACGGCTGGACAACGCCAATTATATGTCCCTCCGCCTTTAGCGGGTGATAATAATGGGAAAGACGCACACACAAGCATTGTTGTACACAAACCTATTATAATATGAAGTATCATAGCAATCGTTCGATACGGGGATTTTTCACAATAACACGATTCTCAAGTTCGTATCCGATAACATTATTGAACGAGTGTTGTAAACAAACTATATCTGAGTTACTCGAATACAAAGTGAATATTTTTAGAACCGTTTGTTAATTGAGCAAATGAATGTTAAGAAAATGAAAAAAGTAACATTGTCTGAACAATATAATTTTGGCATTTTATGTCAGAGAGTTATTCAAGCTTATGAAAATCCGCCTTAAACCATTTATGCCTAGTGAACTCTCCCATTCGTCTAAATTGGATCAATTTATTTCCAAAATTAGGGATGTCTAGTATATTTATTTAGAATATTTCTTACAGAAATTCCTTTTAACAAACTGCGCAGACCCTGATGAGACGCCGCATCATGCGGCGTCTCATCTTGGTCTACGCTGTTTGCCAAGGCCTTTTTTCTAGACGCTAGGCATAAATGGGTTAAACTAAATTTAAATGATGTGACTTGTATGGTTTCAATCCGGACGAATTTCCGTCAACATTTACAATACCCACACTTACTGCACTAACCATATGTGTCGCGTTCTGAGTAAACTGAGCAAAATACATATGCGTAAATTGTCATCCCAGATTAGCATGTGCAGCCGGCACAGGCTAATTCGGGAAGACACTTTCCGCCCAAACTAGATTTTCGCTAATAAGAGACATCATTGAAATGAAAAATTCTATAAAAGCGGAAATTGTCGGCCCTGATAAGCATGTGCGGACTGCACGGACTGCACGGACTGCACAGGCTAATCTGGGATGACAATTTATGCACAAGCATTATGCCCAGTTTTCTCAGAACACGACACATATATTTAACCATTTTCTGATTTAACTGCACGTTTTTATATCGCAGTTATTACCTCTTCTTGCTGTGAGGATCATCTTATTGATTTTCTTTTCCATACTACTTAACTGGTTTGACATTGTTTTCAGATTTCTTGGGTTTTCTCCCTCTAGGACCCTGAGACATAAAACAGCGAAACTAAATTTGACGACGACAGTGACGAAGATAACGACCACGGCGATAATGACGGTGATGATGTAAACATTGATGATAGTGATGATGATGATGGTGATGGTGATGATGTTGATAATGGTGTTGATGGTGATGATAGAGGTGATGATGATGATAGTGATGATGGTGATGATAATGATGATGATGGTGATAATGGTGATGATGGTGATGGTAATGATGTTGATAATAGTGTTGATGTTGATGATGATGATGATGATGAAATCAGGGTCGTAAATAGTGTTGTTTTGTAAAGCTTGTATAAACAAAACAAATCGGTATCACCTTGAAACAAACGCAAAATACTGAGCATAGGAAGAAACAAAGACATTTACACGACAACAGCATTAATAAGTGTACAAACTTAAATTGTAACGTTCTTTTTCATCTAAATAAGGTATACAATAAATGGAATAATAAAATGTATAGCACGAGTCGATTGTGCGATCAACTGTTATAAATATCTTCATCAACTCGTGCGTTACAACCGGACGGATCACCACAGCCATGTTCTTTTCCTAATTCAAGTTCCTAATCAAAAGTGTAAAACCTAGCGTCTACAAAAAAGGCCTAGGCAAACAGCGAAGACCCAGATGAGACGCCGCAAAATGCGGCGTCTCATCAGTGTCTGCGCTGTTTGCTATAAGACATTTCTGTGAGAATTATTCTAAAAATAGAAATAAATATACCAGACATCCCTAATTTTGGAAATAAATTGATCCAATTTAGAAGGATGGGAGAGTCCACTAGGCATAAATGGGTTAACTCTGAACTTACTCCTCGAAGACTCCCGTATTTATTCTCAGCCTACTAGCCCTGACCAATCTTTCATGTGCCCTGACCCAAGTATAAAAAAACCTTTATATTTATCATTCAACTTGAATTTTCTTGTGCATAGAGATGCGCAATTTTGATTCAATAATTCTTATTAGCATGCCTTAATTATTCTTATGAATCCAATATTCATCTACTTAAGACATCTATTTGTAATCTTCACGCGGGAGAAAGTTCCTTTTTTTTCCTTGTACTTTCTCTTACTTTCCTCCTACCCTTTTCTTTTCTTATCTGAGGAACCCCCATTCCCACCTGTAAAGCCAAACCTTTTTTATACATAGATTACCGCGGTTACTGTCTGACAACAAATGGTAAGTGAATCTTTGGTTTTGCAAAATAACGTGTTACGGTAGTAGTAACAATTGTACAGGGTTAACTCTCTACTAAAAGCCGGGATCGACCATTAATATTAGTTTTGCTAATTGAATTGCGTAAAAATTATTGTCAAAACACTTCTAATCGACCAAATAAATTACAATTATTTAAAATTGATATATAACTAATAATTTTATAGTAACTTTGTGTTAATGTCGAGTTGCCTCCATCCATCCCGGACGATCCTGGGCGATCCCGGCTTTTAGATTTTAAAGTATTTTTATCGAGAAAACACGTCACAACGAGGAAACCAATCAAAAACCTAATCTAGCGAAATTCCGTTTAAAAATCGGTACTGATGTGTTTTACCAGGAAAACTACCGGGGATTTTCTGAATTATCGGCCTCTTTTTGATTGCAATCAGGGGGTTTCAAATCTATTTTGAGATACGATCCGTTTGTTGTCTCCGACTTCACTCTGGGATTTAATTGTCATTTGATCGTACTGTATTAAGATCTTTTATCTTTGAAAAGCTTATTTAAAATGCAGTTTATTGAAATAGAACACATAATCCCTCCCATAATACACACGACCGGTCGGGCATGTTCCTGGGACATTGGCTAGCCCGGACATAGGTACAGGCAGTGAATGTCATTCGGACGTGCCTTAGTGTTAAGCCCTGCACCATCAAGCATATGGCAATGAGGCAGGAATATGTGTCGTGCTCTGAGAAAACTTGGCATAATGCATGTGCGTAAAATGTCATCCAAGATTAGCATGTGCAGTCCGCTCAGGCTAATCAGGGACGACAATTTCCGCTTTAATTTATAGAATTTTTAGCGAAAATCCTTTTTAGGGGCAAAGTGTCATACTGGATTAGCCTGTGCGGACTTTACGCACATGCATTTTGCCCAGTTTTCTCAGAACACTGTACCATCTTTATACTGATAAACATTTTCAGAAAGTTTGGTCACAATTCGCTTGAAACTGGTGGTAAAGTAAATAGCGTAAATCAAAGATTTACTGCAATGACCGACACAAACAATGTCACACTGACAGGCAGTGCGATAACTTACATGCCTCCATTTGGGGGCATACAAATGAAAACAATTTCTAACTTACTTAAAGACACGAGAATGAAATAAAGAAAAAGATGTTATTCAGAATAATTTAATTTTAATATCACAAAATCACTGTATGATGAGCATGACTGCACAAGATTTCATATTCCCTTATTACAAAATCCACCTTCACAGTCTTCATAGTTTCGGAAGCTTTAAAGAGCTAGTGATAGCAACATCTTCACACTTGGATCGATCAAGCTTCCCCGTTCTCACTGCAGCGTTTATACCATCCTGACTTTCTATTGACGGCAAGCGGACAGCAGCAGCATGCTTGGACATCAAGGAAGACCTTATCTCTGGACTCAGTCTTTCCTTGGAAGAATGGCTGCTCTTAGTGTGAGAAGTCTTTATACTCGGTCTTTCCTTGGAAGAGTTTCTGCCCTTTGTGTGGTCAGTTTCTTGACTCAGTCTTTGCTTGGAAGAATTATTTCCCTTAGTGTGATAAGTCTTGGTGGCCATGTTCCAGGTCCGTCCATCATGCAGATGCAACACTCCAAGACTTTCTCTGCGTGCCAAGGCAATGCCTTCCTTGAGCCCCGTTCTTGATGAAAGTTCAGACAGCTGGGTGGAGCATTTCTTGATCCTCTGTTCCAAGTCCAGCTCAGTCTGTTCCATCTGATAGTCACAAAGGTCCAGAGCCCTCTGTCGTTGCTTTGACAGAATCTTCAGGTATTTCTCCAGATTCTTCTGCTCTTGCCTTATCCGCATAGATGTCAAGAATGAAATGTCGTACCCTAGATACTTATCTTCAGATTTAAAATCCATCCCCAATTATAACAGTTAAATTTCTTCAGTTCTGATTTGTTTAATTTATTGGACTCGTATCTCTAAAATATTCAATTGCAAAGAAGTTATTGAGTCATGCTTTAAAGTCCTGATTTTTTTTATTACTCCAGCGTGTGCTTAAAGCAAAAATTGTGATGTTGAAGGTAAAAATAAAATGATTGTCAAAACGGCGTTTCTAACATACAATAAACTGTCAAGACTAACACTTAATGTAAATTTATGTTCATACATGCTAATATAACCCTCTTAAACAATATGATCCTATTTGCACAAGAGTAATAAAGAGTTGATAACAATGGGCATGTCTGCATAAGAATTGAAACCACTCATTTCAAGATGTTTGGTAATATTGAGAGGTGGTTGTTCAAATAGAGATGATTTGTTCACCCTGAAGATAAAAAAAATACTTTAAAGATTTAAGGATATATGGATTTAGAAAGCTTTTTTTATAAAATCAAATTCAGAAGTATGTTACAGAAACGAAGCGTACGTCTAACTAAACTGTTTGACAAAAAAACATGATATTTTAACTTTAGGATTTGCTAATCAGAGTTCATCAAAGTTCTATATTTTTCACTAGTATGGCTTCAAAGTAAGTTTATATGAGGAATGGGAATGAATATCCAAATATTCAAATATTCGAAAATTGGCTGAATATTTGAATCAAAAATATATATGTGTTTGAACTAATCAGACTTCCAAAAAAAAGTCAGTGGCATTTTTTCAGAACTAACAACTTTTGTTTATCAGTAATTGTTTTGATAGCAGCTGTCATCAATTAATGAGATGATAAAGGGCATACTGGAGGAAATCAGGAGAGAGGTTGTGTCTTTATTGGTTTTATCTGGAAGTTTGCGAAGTTGTTGATACCTTCTTTTTTTATCTATTGACATGTTATTCACATTTTACTGCCTTGCAGTTACAACAACAGAGGCAACCCAACTTGTGACAAAACCCCTCCTGGACAAATCCCTCCCGTCATTTTCATAGGGGGCGGACAAAAACCCTCCCATGAAAAAAAACTGAGGTGGACAAAAACCCTCCCATGAAAAAATCGGGGGCGGAAAAAAGCCCTCCCGTGAAAGCAATTAAACCACAGACAAATGTAATTGTTTCACACAGTGTTGCATTCATTATTCTGAAAAATTTACCCATTGTGTGTATTGTGTTTTCAGGGGTGTGAAATTGAAAGAAGAAAATGTGTATCGATTAACTGTATACATACCTCTTTTCTAATGTGCATATATATTCGATATTCCAATATTATAACAACATCAATTAAAACTCATGGCTCAGATTTCACGGGAGGGTTTTTGTCCTGTCCCCTTTTTTCATGGGAGGGTTTTCGTCCGGTCCCGTTTTTTCATGGGAGGGTTTTTGTCCTGCCCCTATAAAACTGACGGGAGGGTTTTTGTCTGGGAGGGTTTTTGTCTGGCATTAACTTAAAATTGCCAATCATTTTAATTGCTATATTCATGAATTAAATCCATGATTAATATATAATTAGAAAATAGTTATTCAAATATCAACCAATAATATTGTTTGGAATAAGTATCAATTTATTTAGACTCAAGAGCATTTATTTCAAACTCATTTTCTGTTCTAGATACATCTTAAATTTATAGTCAAAGCAATTATTTCACGATGCCAGCCTCTTGTTCAGAATAAGTTTACACGCTCAAGTAATAAGATGAAACCCATGATAATTATGGTAATATATTTACCATAAATATCTTTTATCTTTTAAAAATTAATATATCATCTTCAATTATCGTTTTCAAAAATGATTACTCTATCCCTTTTATAAAAGCTGCATTAAAATTTATAGTGGCATTTGTGTCAAATAGGAACAGTTCTTTACTCTAAATGTTAATAAGTACCAACATTTAAATCTAAGGTTCAACAAGAGATGTGTTTGTCAGAAACACAATGCCCCCTACTGCACCCCTTTGAATTATTATTTTCATTATTATTATATCACTTTAAAAATATTACTTCCCTTGTGAAAATGATCTGTACCTGCCAAATGAAAAATAGAAATGATCTCCCTTTAAAGCTTGTTACTTCCCTTGGATTTGTTTTTTTGACCTTTGACCTTGAAGGATGAACTTGACCTTCACCACTCAAAATGTGCAGCTCCATGAGATAAACATGCATGCCAAATATCAAGTTGCTATCTTCAATATTGTAAAAGTTATAGCCAATATTAAAGTTTTCGGACGGACTGACGGACAGACGGACAAATCAACTTCTATATGCCACCCTACCGGGGGCATAATAATAGAAAATAGCTAAAGAATCAATAGAGCTGATAAAGGCCATATGGAGCGCACTTGAGATCCCAAGCAACTGAACTGTTCTGAGCAGTTATGTGCAAACAAATTGAAAATTAACCTATATTGAAAACTGCCCCAACATCATGCAACTTAATTTTTATAGCACAACACAGTGTTGAATACATTTTTTGGCGTAACCAAGACTTTTAGTAGCAAAATCTAGTCTAGACTACTAAATGAGAAAATGAGATGATTTAACATAAATTAAGTGATACTTTTTAAATTAAATTAGATTCATGGAATGTCTTCAAATTATTTTGGATAAGAGCATGACAGATGTACAAAATGACAAAACTTTCTGAAATTTTTTATCAGTATAAAATAGAGGCAAAGTATAATTACTTGCCAAAACTCGGCATTGTTTAGTTATGGCCCTTGAGTACTTTCCCTTGAACAATATAATGATATTTATATGTCCAGTGGTATTTAGTTGGGAAAGCCATGTGTGTACATTTCTTGTTTTTCTTAATGTAACCATGTGTGTACATTTCTTGTTTTTCTTAATGTAACCATGTGTGTACATTTCTTGTTTTTCTTAATGTAACCATGTGTATACATTTCTTGTTTTTCTTAATGTAACCATGTGAGCCTTGCTCTGGGGAAACAGTTTAATGTGAACTGAGTGTTGTACCATATTAGTATCATACAGGCTAATCAGTGAAAACACCTTGCGCTTTTATGTTGTTTTTACATGTATTTGGACGCGATTGTAAACAATCGATATTGGCCAATAAGAGTGCACGCTTTGCATGAGCGACAGTACTCGTAGGCCTGCATTACGTGCAGTAAAATTATTCAGTCGATAATTGAGTCGGAACAGTGGTGTAATGGTAGATCGCTGGCGTAGTGAACGAGAGGACGCTGGTTCAAATTCCGCCCTGACCACTGGAATTTTTCTGAGCAAGAAATTTATTCCACATTTGCTCTTCTCGTGGAAATTGTATTTTGCATGTAATGCGCAATTAAATCATATATTTGACGTAAAGAATTTTAATAACTTAAAGTTGAATTCATTACATACCACTAGATTGTTTTGTCGAATTCTCAAATTGGCATAAATAAATTTGTAATCCGAAACGCGCTTCTGAATTTTATTGTCAACGCCACATTAACAAATTGTAGCTTTAAATAAACAGTGCTTCGTGTATTTTTGCGGTTTCTTTGTCTCGGTAAAAAGCGCGCGAAAACTATGAAGACGTGTACAATGTCACGTGAAATGTGTTGGTGTATTTATTGAACAGCAAGTCAGGCGACATACTTGTGTTCAGTTGGAAAACCCCGTCTCGATTGGACATTATTTCATCACATCTTTTAATTGTCACATATGACAAAAATTAATTTGCTACTTAAGAAAAAAGGCGAATGTTTATGTTTATGAAATTCTTGAGTTTACTATTTAAAATGGAATGTACAGGATAATCTGGCATTGACCAGCGACGAGAAAAGAAGTAAGTATGCAGTAATTGATAAGAGTTGCGCTGATACAGATGCATTGGGGAATCGATCCAGTTGGGATTATGCGAGTCTATGCGTGAGAAAAAGTGCTCAGCAATAAAATAAATGTCGTTATCCATGACTTTATAGGTTTTTTCTTAAAGAGTCATAACGGACCAAAATAACGTCATAAGTAACGTACAGAGGGGGCTCATCTTTCTGCGTTATGTAATTTGTCATGTCGGCAAAATTGTTGCTCAATAATTTAAAGAAAAGAATTAAAATATTAGATACACATAACACAACATGTACATGATTCTAGGCTAGTTATTATCTAGCAAGAAAACCAACATTCTAAAGATGGTTGCCATTGCAGGAACCAATTGCGAAAGAAAAAGAGACATATTGTTGTTATTTTGTCTAAGTTATCTCTATAACATAACTTTTAGGATAAACAGTGCACCCACAATTCGACCCGTGCTTTAAGACACACTCTTTATAAATTTGAATGGGTTTTGTTCATTTCAAACGTGCGATACAAAAAGCTGTAACATAATTTTGAAAACTGAGTCGCGTCTAAGATTATGCAATAGCGTACAAATTCAGTGCCTTCAGCGCTTTGATTTTGTTTAGAGGACGTCTCTTATTAGCAAAAATCCAGTTAAGGTGGAAAGTGTTGCAAAATTGCACAGGCTTATCATAGATGAAATACAGTAATTGTTACATAGAAGGCTTATCAGCTGCACATTATTCTTTTGAAAGTTGGGAAGATGCAAAGATGGAGAAATATAAGTTGAAATAGCAATCATTTTAAGTGAAAATGTCATTGTAAATGTAATAAGATAAATACTTTGAAAGATCTTGACCCCTTTCAAATATTAACCCACTTTCATACAAAAACAGACTTAAACCAACATTATGATCAGAAGTTGGTTATTGTGAGTTTTCTGAGAGTTAAGCTGAGTTTAAAAGTGATATTATTTTTATGGGAGTTTGTAAAATACAAAAGTTGACCTTTAAAGATAGAGCTATTCTTATATCTTGGAGAACTAAGTAGGGAGAAACAATATATATTTTAGAGAAACAATATATATTTTAGCCTAATTAAGATTCGTTCACCTTTGCCTTTTAGCGAATTAAGCATTTGGATTAGAGGACAAATCTTTAAAGCAAAAGTAACATCTTTTGATTATTTTGTGAATTATCTTACTGTATAAAAACCTTTGTTAGAAGAAATATTTTGAGAATGTTGAGCATTATGTGATTGGTTTTTTAGCTCACCTGATTGACGAATAACCAGTACATTTAGGCCTTAGTAACTGTTACCATGTCCATTTTGTTTCACCTTGCAAACAAGCATCTGTCAGTTCCTCATGTCAATTGTTGTTGTTTTTGTCAGTGTTGGTTCAATAAAATTACTTTTTTCTTGTTTATAAATGCAGTCAAGAATCATTCTCTCAGGAATATACTTTGTTGGATATATCAAGAAAATGACTTCTAAGTCACAATGGTTTGAAATTGTTTGTTGTTTATCAGATCGTGATATTAAAGGGCTTTAAATTGTTATCAATCTTTGTTCTGGTAATTTGAGTCCCCTACCGGTTTCACCGGAGGGATCTTATGGTTTGTGCTTCTTCTGTCTGCTGTCTGTCTGTCCATCCTTCACATTTTTCTGGATCCTGCGATAAATTTAAAAGTTCTTAATATTTTTTCATGAAACTTGGCACATGGATAGATGGCAATATGGGCATTATGCACGTCATTTCATTTTGTTCCTATGTCTAAAATTCTGGTTGCTATGGCAACAAATAGACTAAGTATACTGCTGAAAATGGTGGTTTTCTGGATCCTGCGATTACTTTAAAAGTTCTTAATATTTTTTCATGACACTTGGAACACGGATAGATGGCAATATGGACATTATGCACGTCATTTCATTTTGTTCATACGGCAAAAATTCTGGTTGCTATGGCAACACAGACTAGAAATACTGCTGAAAATAGTGGTTTTCTGGATCCTGTGATAACTTGAAAAGTTCTTAATATTTTATCATGAAACTTGGAACATGGACAAATGGCAATATGGACATTACGCATGTAATTTCATTTTGTTCCTACTTCAACAAATCTGGTTGCTATGGCAACAAATAACAAAAATATTCTGACAATGGTAGAATTTCGGACAATGGTGGAGCCGGTAGGGGACATTTATTGCTTGGCAATAGTCTTGTTGGATATAGCTTGCTTAACCCATTGCATGCTGGGAAATTTGTCGTCTGCTAAAATGTTTTCTGCTGAATTTCTAAAATTAGCATTTTCTTCGATTTTTTTTCAAATAATACTATCAGAATAGCAAACAGTTTGGATCCTGATGAGAAGCCACGTTTGCAAAGTTCTTCAAAATTTGGTTCCAGCACTGAAAGAGTTTAAACACCTAGTTTAGCATCACATTTTCACTAGAAAGAGAGTTTCCCCTGCTCGTCTGTCAGGCTGAATTCTGTCAGATTGGAGACGGTGTCTTGCGAGAGTGTTGCACGAATTTGCAGGATTTTGTTATGCGGGCCCAAAATTCTGGAAAACAGACCTAGAAGTGTCAATGTCTTGTAAGGTAGCTCACATCAGCCCTAACATTTGGGGCCAGTTTGTTAAGGTCAAGGTAACTCGAAAAAGAAAAACAGTTTCCACGCAATAAAAAATTCACTTTCGATGGGAAGTGTGTAGGTATATTACCTTGGGACCTAGCTTCGAATTGCACAATAATTACATTAACAAGTTATATATTTAAGGCATTAGGTTTTGTTTTATTGGCATGTGTCTTTTTCAATATTTTGTTATTGCCTCACTAATTAGTCAACTTAAGTGTACTGGACTGAAGGTAAACAAGTAGCGGGAATATTGGTGTAGTGAAGCTATATGCAACCAACATGAAACCAGAACAGCCTGCGAGTAATGCTGTTTGCTACTCATCAGTATCTAAAGATTGGAAAAATGGCTTTAAAACTTGAATCTATGAGACAGATGCTCAATTTTATTGTCTCGACTGTTTTCGGAGAAAACCCGAGGTATTGTCATAGCCAGCTCGTCGTCCGCTGTCTGCCGTCCACCTTCAGCCATCCGCCGAAGGCGTCCTGCTAAAACCTTAACATTGGCTCTAAAATCAAAGTGCTTCCACCTACAACTTTGAAAATTCATATGTAGATGCACCTTGATGAGTTCTACACGCCACACCCAGTTTTGGGTCACTAGGGCAAAGGTCAAGGTGTATGTGACCTTAAAAAAAATAATTTTGACAAGCTTTCGCAGCCGAGCGTTGGCACCGGCTGTTATGCGGTTCTCTTGTTTTATTTTCTAAGGACTACAAAGAGGTCAAAATGTATATCTAAGTGGTAAAGGATTAAAATGAGTCCATGCTTTACACACGGAGGTGGGTTATGCGTGGGCCTATCTTCTTTTAAACTGCAGTCTGTTTTACCATTGGTATGGGAGAGCACTCCTGCTTTAATATGCATCTGTACTTTTGTGATGAAATGTTTATGGAAAGCTCAAACTCAGCTGTCAAAAGATTGCCTTTACTTGAACCGATTTCTCTTCTTCAAAAGTCCTCTCAATTTGGAAGCCAGCTCTTCAAGTACAACTGCTCTAATCATCTTGAAAATATTAAATATTTGGAATGTGCAAGGTTTTGAAAATTGGTAGTGGTGTGTAGCCTATATTGCATATTTTCCAGTATTTCATAACCAAGGGAAATTATCACATATAATTATATGTCTTTCCAACAAAATAAAAGCATCATATATAAAGGATCACCCATGATGTGATTAAACAATTGTATGAGGGCATCAATGATTGTTTTCGTCTGACAGACCTCAATCTTTGTTGTAGAACATCAGAATGCTTATAATATATTTCTTTCAATAGTCAATTTTTTCTATTAATTTGAGTCTTCTTGTGTTGTTTTTGTTTGCTGTACATGCATTGCACAAACACTTTCAACTGTTAATACTATCTCCAGACCTTTCTTAATTATCTTTTTTTCAGATGGAAATGAAATAGTCCTTTGTATACTTAATTTAATTCGTTAAAGTCTTGCTGAAGTCTTTCACCTCTGGTGCTTCTGTTTTTCCAGTCTTGGTCATCAACTTGTCTGTTACAGAACAGCAAACCGCACACTGCTTTTTATGCCCCGTATCGAATGATTGGGGGCATATTGTTTTTGGCCTGTCTGTCTGTCTGTCATTCCGTCATTCTGTTTTTTTGTTATAGTGATTCATTCTTGACACATCACATGCTTTCCTTATGCTGAAAAATGTTTTATTTTGCAAAGTATACTCAAACCCCGTTGACTCGCGGGTCGGATTGACTCGCGGTATTTCATAAGCGCCCTCTAGATTGTTTTTATAAACAAACCTGCATGACCTACTTGTCCAATTTGACAGAAAATATCTCTTGCTACAGGTTGGAATCGATTTTTAACCAGGTTTTCCGAAGGAAAAAACTGGTTATTAGATTGGCGAATGCGGGCGGGCTGGCTGGCTGGCTGGCGGTCGGCCGGGCGGAACAAGCTTGTCCGGGCCATAACTTTGTCGTTCATTGTGAGATTTTAAAATCATTTGGCACATTTGTTAACCATCATTAGACGGTGTGTCGCTTGAAAAAATTACGTCAATATCTCCAAGGTCAAGGTCACACTTTGAGTTCAAAGGTACAAAATAGCCATAAATGAGCTTGTCTGGGCTATAACTATGTCATTCATTATGAGATTTTAAAATCATTTGGCACATTTGTTCACCATCAAGGGACGGTGTGTCGCACGAAAGAATCACGTCAATATCTCCAATGTCAAGGTCGCCACGACTAAAAATAGATTTATTTTAAAACAAACTTACAAAGGGGGTTAATTTTGTTTGTTCATTTCAAAAGTTCAGTTTGAGTTGTCTCCCTTTATCAGATTTTTTTTCACAATGAAAACCTGGTTTTGTGACAATTTTGTCCCTTGTTGGTAATTAAATTTCATAAAACTCGGACTTTAATATATATACAATATTTGAATTTTTATAGTTCAGCTAATTGTCATAACGAAGAAATACTACAGTGCTTGAAACTAACTGTGCTATTTATTTTATTTGATGTCTTAAATCCATATATTTAAATTGTTTTATACGTTATTGATTGTTATTTCAAATGATGTGTCAGATCTTTTGATTATTCATTTTAAATTAAATATTTGTGCTGTTTAACCTATTTACCACGAATGTACCCGACAAAAAAATAAACAACAATGGCGGACAGTGGTGTTGGATTCTTGTCTACGGCAGTTAATTTTGGAGGGTTTTCGTCATAAAAAGGCAATTGTCCAATAAAGTTAGGTTAAATATAATTGTCCTTTTAATCGTTTACCTGATATATGAAGATGGTTTCTAAACACAAGTGAATATTCCTGAAGTACCGCGAGTAAACCGTGTTGCAGTATACACTGCAACTCCAATATATCGCGGTTGAAGGGATCCAAAGATCGCGACCGTGATATATCCAGAGCGCGATATAAATTGTCAAGTTATTCATCATGTATATGCATGCATTAGCATCAAAACACACTATTTACTTACCATATTGATTTGTGTGTTACATCCATATGTTATTCATTGGTATAACACAAATCATTATTCTATATAAGTATTTTGAAATGCATATAATTACATTTGTAATCCGAAACACCATTGTCAAATGTTATTGTTCAAGAAAGCATGCACAAATTAGACCCATTTACAAAATGACATCATTCACCTCATGAAAAGCATGGAAAGTTTGACAAACTGAGGGACATGATTCACCTCTCAATTAAAATCAAATAATTTACACTGTATCTAAAGCGCAAAGATTGCTGAGATAAGTCAGTATTGACTTGTGACAATTACAGTTATAATTGTATACACCTTCATGTGTTTACTGGTGCGTTTCGGCAGTTCAAAGCAAATTCAATAGAGAATGGTTAACACCCAAAATGACCTGTGATGTTTGACAAGTTGGATTATTGTTTATGGCAGTACACAGGTGCTAGAGTGGTGTACAATGAGAGCAAACAATCTGGTTAAATCTGGATTATGAATGTCGGTTTTAAGAAATTAAGGTGGGTGAAAAAAGGGTAAAATACAACTTTGAAACGGATTTTATCTCATCAAATTCTCAGATTTTAAAGCATGTTATTTAGAGATTATGCTCATCAGATTTTTGGGAGCCATAGCCGATTCGCGATATATTGGACAACGCGATATAAAGGACCGTGATATATGGAGTTGCAGTGTATATAGATAATTTTCACAATAATCTAATGAAATATTGTGTTGTTTTTTTGCGAGTTCAAAAATATGAAGTGTATCGTTGTTGAGGGCTATTTCTTTTTCAATTTAGATCTTAAGTTTTAAATAATTTATAAAACAGTTTAAAGTAGGTGTTTGTTTTTTGTGTTTCATGCTGAATATGAAAAAAAAAATGCATAGCCACACACCTCACACATTTGCAGCAGTTTCCCCTGTATGTATGAGTCTTCATATGTCTTTTCGAATTACAACTGTCTTGGCAAGCATAACTACATAAATCACAATTGTAAGGTCTCTCTCCTTTGTGAATGCAACTTATGTGTCTCTTCAAGTTATAGGCTGTTGTGATAACTAATGAGTTTAATCAAAATGATCTGATTGTTATAAGAATTATTTTTACAATATAAATTCCTAAAAAATAAAACTGCCCAGATCATGGAAGAAATGTTAAACACTTTGCTTATTTTGTAAATATTAGCTGAAATAAATCAATTATTTGCAATTACAAAAAAAGATATTTCCACATGTTATTATGCCCCCCTTCGAAGAAGAGGGGGTATATTGCTTTGCTCATGTTGGTCTGTCGGTCGGTCGGTCGATCCGTCCACCAGGTGGTTTCTGGATGATAACTCAAGAACGCTTGGGCCTAGGATCATGAAACTTCATAGGTTCATTAATCATGACTCGCAGATGACCCCTATTGATTTTGAGGTCACTAGGTCAAAGGTTGTGGCGAACATTTCGTTGTTTTAATGGCGGACTGTAGTATCACAAATTTCACTGCCACATTGGAATTTACTTTAGTTTAAATCCATTTACAAACACAAATAAACACTTCTATTGATTTCCATCTTTTAATATTCCCAATAAAATCCAAACATTCTTATTTTATTCAACGTACACAATTTCATATTTATTTTATTTTAGTATTTTAACATCACACTTGTATGAACTGTTAAAATTAACTGAAGGGGGGAAAAGAGCCCAAATAACTTATTAACAACTTGCTTATATACGAGTTTATAAGAGAAACAATGATCTTGAGATAAGCATGACGGCTCCGGCGGAGCTCAGGCGGAGTTCCCAAAGCAAGAAAACAAACTAACGTATTCGCTATTCGCGACACTCCCACCAAACGAAGTTTATAAACTAACAATACTACTGATTATATAAACTAAAACAATAATGATTATAACTCGAAATAAGATGTACATCTCAATTACATCAACATATAACATTTTGATGATATATTCAAGAAATAGAAACATTTAATGTTAATTATTGAACTGAATGATCAACGATACATACTTTATTTATGCATACAATTTTGTTTTTAAATCAGTTCAATTGTCTTGTTCAAAATAGTCAAACTGCGTATCCACTCGCAGAACATGTTCCCATCACAAACGCAAACACGGGTCGAAACTGCAAAATTCCAAACCCGAGTAATATATCGAGATGTATTCACCACGACTTTTCGTGAATCTGGTTCAACAATATATACACTATCAGATTCATCTCCGCCATTGTCTTCATCTCCGCTAGAAATGGCAATATAGACATCATTGCTGGCAGCGTCGTCAATTATCTCTCGTTCACTGCCGTGGTCGACGTCACTCAAATTAACGTCGATTTCACTTTCGACGTCATGTGTGCTTTGTTCATCACTGACCTCAACGTCGTCGACAGTTCCTTCGACAGCTGAACTTTCGCTATCCACGTGCATATCACTGACGTCAACGTTGTCGACAGTTCCTTCGACAGCTGAACTTTCGCTATCCACGTGCGTATCGCTGACGTCAACATCGTCGACAGTCTTCCACAGCTGAACTTTTGCTATCCACGCGCGTATCACTGACGTCAACGGGTCTGGTCTCCCCAAACTTGCTTAAGTCAAACTCTTCAATTACCGACTCAAACTCCTTTACAAAGTCATTGTATGAAAGTAAATCCAAAATCAAATCATCTTCACTTACGTCCTCATAGTATGTGTTCTGAGGGGTCTGGTTTCCCCTGGGTGCTGAGACAGCATCCTCCCGGGCCTTGGATGGCGCGATACCATGTTGCTGCACTAAATGCTTGCTCAAATAGCTCCGACGAATAAATCGTATGTTGCAGTCTGTTACTGGACAGTTCCAATGTTCAACAACTTGATGATGTTCACGTACATGTCTCAAAAGATTTTTCTTGTACTTGTTCAGTTTATGACAAGTGTCTCATTCATACATTTTGTTTTTAAGAATTCGTTCACGTTATCTTTCGAATAAATTGTGAAGCACTGCTATATAACCACTTTATTGTGAACCACTATTCAATATGTACACGGTTATGTACAGTATCAAGTTGAGTTTCACGATTTTCTTGTGCAAATTACACAGTTAGTTTTCAAGCAATAACTTTGCTCCGCTGAACTTTTCTTCAAGCTTTATTTATTTCAGCGGAGTCACCATGGTGGATATTTTTTTTTTGAGTTTCACGTTTTTCTTGTGCAAATTACACAGTTGAGTTTCACGTTTTTCTCGTGCAAATTACACAGTTGCTCCGCTGAACTTTTCGTCAAGCTTTATTTCAGCGGAGTCACCACGGTGGCTATTTTATTTTATTTTTCACAACAAAAACGTATAAAATATTTGTTTGCTTCAAATAGTCTGTTTTAATATAAATATAAATTAATTCTGATAATTGTTGTTTTCAATGCTTTTGACACTGCATAACGAATATTACGATCGGGCAATCGTTCAACTTGGGGCTCGCCTTTGTCTTTTAAAACACACCTCGAAATCTGAATCGTTTCCATTTTGTGAATGTCTGACAAAATTGTAGACCAGTTCTCTTTATCCTCAGCTGTTAACTCGTCGTCCCAGTCGAAGTGTTTCTGCCATAATAATTGAAGGAGTATTTTGCCTCGCAAAAGCACTGGTGATAGTAATCCAAGCAGATCAAATACTGAGGCAACTCTCTTCAAGACAGAATTAACGTTTAGTCCATTCCAGTGGATTACTTTTCAATTTAGGACCAGTTACATTAATTGTGTCTTTTTTGACATTCCATTGGTGACCAAGTACTTTTACAGTTTCAGTGTCAGCTCTGTCTTCTTTAGGAATAATTTCATTCACAAGATCGCTGTTCGTTTCCCATTCCCTCAGGTTCATTGAAGCATCAGCGAACATTGATTTAGACTTTGTGTACAATTCTATTGCTTCACTGGTGGTTTCTGCTCCGGTAATCAAGTTATCCACATAGATGTTGTTTCTTAGTTTTTCAGCTACTGGGTCATTATAACACTTTAGGTGGAAATCCACTACTGCTCCTAGTAAGAACGGACTACTAATGACTTCGAAGGGCACCCTACAAAACCTATATTCCTGAACGTTTTCCTTGAGCACAGACGGGTTATCACAGTCCTTTAACCATAGGAATCGAGTAACATCGCGCTGACTAGGTTGCAGTCCAATCTGCAGAAACGCCTACTCTATGTCAGCAACGACAGCTATACATTGCATCCTAAATCGCAACAACATTCCACAAAGGTCTTGTAACATTACCGGACCTCTATACATGCACTCGTTCAGGCTTTTATTCTCTTTCTTTGTCCGTGCTGAAGCGTCGTATACGACTCGTAATTTGGTGGTTGTCTTTTGCGGTGATATAACGGCATGATGCGGCAAATAATGAACCAAACCATTAACTGATGACCTTTCAACCTTTTCAATCATTCCCTTGTTTAGTTGATCTTTGCTCATTGGAGACGACTTTGGTTTATTGGCAGTAAGCACATGATCTGTACCTTTATACGGTTGTGACGAATATTGCATAGGAGGCCTTTTATACGGCTGTGTTAATTGCTGGATAGAAGGCACGTTATGTTAATATCCTTTATTAATTGGCCACGAATCAACAGCTCCTTTCTCATTTTCCTTTCCTTTCTTCTCTGCTCTTTCTCTGGCAAGAATATATTCCTGCAATGAATCTCTGAGCGTTGGGATAGTCCATTTATTATTTGCACCATGATGTATTTCAAGTTGGACAAGAACATCCTCTGGGAGTTTAGCTCTTATCATCGACACAAATACAGCTTGATTGATATCTTGATCCAAAACCTCCAAACTGCGTAAATGCTGGTTCACTGTATCAAATAGATATCTTAAACTACCGGTTTTGTTCGATGCTGGTGGTAGATTAATCAATTTACTGTAATGAAAATCGACAACCTCTTGTACATTTCCGAATCGATCTCTAAGAATTTCAATGGCTATTTTGTAATTAATGTCTGATAATGTCAGACCTGACACTGCTCGTTGTGCCTCTCCGTATAACTTGCTCTTTAAGTAATTAAACTTTTCACTGTTTGAAAGTGTTTTATTTTCATGCACAGAGCACTTGAAGGAATCCCAGAATTCACTCCATTTTGTTTTATCTCCTCCGAATGGTATTAATTCCAATTTTGGTAACTTCATGGAATGTTTACCTTTGTTCAACTGACTTTCCATCAGTTTTTCTTGTTGTTATCCCCACGCTTTTTGAAAAAAAGGTGGGGATATTGTGGTTATCCGTCTGTCCGTCCGTCCTGGCCACTATCTCCTCCTACACTAAAAGCACTAGAACCTTGAAACTTACACACATGGTAGCTATGAGCATATGTGCGACCCTGCACTATTTGGAATTTTGATCTGACCCCTGGGTCAAAAGTTATAGCGGTTGGGGTGGGGCCGCGTCAGAAATTATCACTCATTTTTTTAGGTTATTTTACATTTACTTCTTTATTTCTACACCGATTCACTTCAAATTGATACTGGACCTCTCTTATGACAATACGGTCAATCTCAACCATGCATGGCCCCATTCCCAACCCTGGGGCGCCCCGCCCACATAGGCCACACCCACCAAAAATTTCCATTTACTATAATTTTTTCATTTCTACACGGATTCACTTCAAATTGATACTGAACTTTTGTTATGACATTAGGGTCAATCTCAACTATGCATGGCCCCAATCCCAACCCTGGGGCGCCCGCCCACATAGGCCACACCCACCAAAAAATTCCATTTACTATAATTTTTTCATTTCTACACGGATTCACTTCAAATTGATACTGAACTTCTCTTATGACATTAGGGTCAATCTCAACTATGCATGGCCCCATAACCAACCCTGGGGCCCCGCCCACATAGACCACACCCACCCAAAATTGCCTTTACTATAATTTCTTTATTTCTACGCCGATTCACTTCAAATTGATATTGAACTTCTCTTATGACAATACAGTCAATCTCAACTATGCATGGCCCCATTACCAACCCTGGGGCGCCCCGCCCACATAGACCACACCCACCCAAAATTGCCTTTTACTATAATTTCTTCATTTCTACACCGATTCACTTCAAATTGATACTGAACCTCTCTTATGACAATACGGTCAATCTCAGCTATGCATGGCCCCATTACCAACCCTGGGGCACACCTCTAGGTCAAACATTCGGCGTGGGGATACGCGTCGGCCTCTGCCGCGCCATTTCTAGTTGAATTTGTATCTGCATTAGTTTTTGCATGTCTTTGTGCAACTCCATAAACTCGGCAGAATGCGCTACCTCACAGGTTTTTTTTTTACTAAGAAAGTGACGCCGATATTCAGCGTCTTCGCCTACCAGAATTTTTCCCCTAAAACTACCATTTCCCCTCCAAAAATATTATTTTTCACCAAAATATAATATTTTACCCTCAAAGAAATGTTTTTTATTCTTTTGGGAAGTCGACACTTATCCAATTTGTACCATGTACAACGATCTTGCTCTCTCTCTCTCTCACTCTCGACGAACACTCAAATCTGGGAATCCCAGTGATTCTATATATAGCTCTTAAATTACGTCATGGAAACCGGGCAACTAATCATATTTACTGGATTCCGGTCTTGGGCGAGAAGGGTGTTTCGTCAATTAATTACCCGAAACCAGTCGAATTTTCATCCGGGTTATGTGAAAGCCAAGATATAAACATTAAAACAGAAAAAATTCTCACAATTGGCGTTCATACATGAACAAAATAAAGCGTTCGGACTCGGAAAATATTAATTGAGTTGACGCATTTTTTAAGAATGAATCATCAAAAACCGTTGAAACCCAACAGGATTCGGAGGTACATGTAATCAACATCGATTAATACTGTCAGATTATTGTGAAAGTGAAAGTAGACAATCAGCAGCTGCCGCACCTTTACCTTCCAATACTGTAGCAGATCTTGATCGTCAACCCATTCATCATGAAATTGAAATCACAATATTGACATCGTTCCCCGGCCCCAGTTAAAAACATTTCCCATTATTAGATCTACCCCTGCAACTTTATTTAGGACTTTGACTTTAATATCATACTTGTTCATGTGTTGAAGAACAAAAAGGTCAGAGACATGCCTCTTTTTCTAAAAAAAACCCTGAAGTCTGTAGGCGAATTATAGACATTGAAATGAACAGTTTTTATTTTTTCCCCAAATATGTCTCTTTCGCGCTCGATTTTCCCCTTTTACCCAGCGTCCAGCGTCTTCCCCTTTTTCTAAAAAAATTCCCTGCCTCACTTGGTTCATTCATCAATTGTTGTTTTTCTCTTTTCACCTTCACACTAAGCAACACCTCTTTGTTTTCCGGATGATAACACAAGAAAGCTTACGCCTAGGATCATGAAACTTCATATGTACATTGATCATGACTCGCAGATGACCCCTTTTGATTTTCAGGTCACTAGGTCAAAGGTCAAGGTCACGGTGACCCGAAATAGTAAAATGGTTTCTGGATGATAACTCAAGCACGCTTATTCCTAAGATCATGAAACTTGATAGGTAGATTGATCATGACTCGCAGATGACCCCTATTGATTTTCAGGTCACTAGGTCAAAGGTCAAGGTCAATGTGACCCAAAATAGTAAAATGGTTTCCGGATGATAACTCAAGAACGCTTATGGCTAGGATCATGAAACTTCATAGGTACAATGACTGGCAGATGACCCCTATTGATTTTCAGGTCACTAGGTCAAAGGTCAAGGTCACAGTGACAAAAACCATATTCACACAATGGCTGTCACTACAATGGAGAGCCCATATGGGGGCATGTTTTACAAACAGCCCTTGTTTGTTTTTTTTAAGATCATCTCACAAATGACCACCACACCCTTACACTATACCCCACCCCCCAATTATTATTTTTTTAAACACAAATAATAATTTTTATTTTTTTATTTTTGAAATACCGTCCAACAATTGCACCCAAGAACTCCCCCCACCCCTGATTTTTTTTGTGTGCATTTTTTTGCATTTTTTATGCATTTTTGGAAGATAATGTAATAAATGTCCACATCCCCACACTATACAACACTCTTCACTCCACCTCTCCCTCCTTTGTGATTGAAATTGAGAGTCCCTTCACCTTTAAAAAGAAAATAGATGAGAGGTCTGCACCCGCAAGGCGGTGCTTTTGTTAATGGCAGGCTGTCAAGCGGTCAAACTTTTTCCTACTTTTTCCTACTATTTCCTACTTTTTCATCAGGATCCTACTTTTTCCTTTTTTTTACCAAATCTTCCTACTATTCCTACTTTTTCATTTTAAATTGAGAATTTTTTTTTTAAAGAGTTTATTTAGTAAACTTGCAGGATGAATGAATCAATGGCATGACTGTATCCATGGTAATGTGCATTCATCTAGATGAGACCTGACAATTAACCCATGCTGACTGTCTTCTAGCACCTCTTCAGGAAGCATAAATATTTATTTCTTATGTAACTTTTGAAAATATTGACATTTTTTTTAAGTAACAATAGTGCCTTGTTTACTTCCTTAGCATTTGTACACTGCAGACTTCACATACCTTACACAGTTCCCAGTGATGCAAGAGCTGAGGGCACCCATTGTTTATTCCAGTTTTATTTTGTCTCTATTGACAACAATTTGACCAAACCTTATGCATATTTACATGATACTGCTGTTTGGAATGTAGAGATATAGAGATACCATGTATTGTATGAGTGGTTATGAAATATGGAATTTATTACACAAGTTATTGGAAAAAGATAAAACTGATACTTTGCTGAGTTTTCATCATTTACAAATATAATGTAATAAATTCTGTATTACATGACAACAGATATGATGTTCTATTGATATCATAGGTACATCATGTTTAGTAATTAAAGATAAATGCACAGAGCCTAAATGTCCCGATACATTTTTATGCTCCCGGTAGGGTGGCATATAGCAGTTTGTTTTTTTTTCTTTTTCATAAAATTTCATATAGCAGTTGTTCTGTCAGTCCGTTTGTCTGTCTGTCTGTCTGTCTGTGTGTCTGTCCGAAAACTTTAATATGGGCCATAACTTTTGCAATATTGAAGATAGCAACTTGATATTTGGCATGCATGTGTATATCATGGAGCTGAACATTTTGAGTGGTGAAAGGTGAAGGTCATCCTTCAAGGTCAAAAGTAAAAAAGTACAATCCAAGGGAAGTAATAAGCTTTAAAAGGGAGATATTTTCTAAACCTGCCAAATGATATATTGAAATTTTATTTCAAAGCGGCGCAATAGTGGGCATTATGTTTCTGACAAACACAATTCTTGTCTAATGATGCCATAGCTAGTGAGGTAACTTCAAGGTGTTACAGCGTAGTAATAAAATTATTTAACGGCATTATTACACTCCGGCGAAGTAATCAATAATGTAAAAACCATTATTTGAAACTGGAATAAACAATGTAGTGCAACTGTTTCATTGCCCAATCAATGATGTCATAAAAGATGTCAGGTGATAAGGTCCTATCTCCAGTTGCATAATCTGCTCTGCAATGACCAGTTATTTTGAATGTAACTTAAGTTATTATAACTGCACCCTATTGTCAATTTAAAGGTTTCACAATGTAGCTGTAGCAGAGCATTGACACTGCTTTATATACTAGTATTAATCTTGTACAACAAGTTGGTGTATCACTAAATAAATTTGGTCTTCTGCATAAGGATATAACATGCACAATATATTACCATTTTTATATCCATACACAGAAGACCTCAAACCACTTAATTATTTGATGAGACACCAAAATGAACAGCATCTTATTATACTTCTTTATCAGGGTAGCTTTGCTTGAAACTTAATTATCATAGATACACTAAGTGCTAAAATGCCTAGTGGGAAAACAAAGTTTAACCCTTCATGGATGGAGAAGTTGGACAACAGTGGAAAAACACTTGGATCATGGTGCAAGAGAGATACCAGCAATGAGTTTGCAAGATATTTTACTGTCTAAATGAAGTCCATCTTGTTGTAATTCTGGTGCTAATCAACTGATAAGTCATGCAAATGGATAAAAACACAAGGAAAACATGAAATACATGCATGATTATTGACAAAAGCGTGGAAGTGCCCCAAAGCCAAGCAGCTCTCAGGGTGGTGGGGATAAATCTATCTGTATGCAAGTACAACCATCACACAAGGAACAGATACAAAAGGCTGAAATCTTCTGGGCCCTTACAGGCTTGGCGAAATTGCCGGTCCGCCGGTCCTGACCGGCAGATTTCAATTTGGTCCGGCAGGTTTAACAAGAATGTCGGTCCTGGTGACCGGCAAAATGTGAAATGATTGCAAACAAATCTTTTTTTTCAAGTTGAAAATTCGAAGAGCAAATCGCTTACTACATCATGAAAATGAAATCGCTCGTTGTTTTGATGTTTGCTGTAGGTTTGTTACGAACAATTAGCAAATCCAACTTGTAACACAACACCTACTTTAAACTCGTTTGCAAAATCGCCAACTGCGTTCTAACAAAAAAGATCTTGATAGCTTTTACATATTTTTCGAGTAGGATAAGGACAATAAAATATGGTATCGTGATCAACACAACCATATGCATACGCCATTTTTCATAAGTGTAAAGAGTACAGTGCATTATGGGGCAGAGCTTTCATTGGACGAGCGAATTTAAATTTAGATTGAATGCAATACGATACATGTACAAAGAAATGTTTTTATTGCATCATATGCAGTGCCATGTAAAAAAACGTGCTTCCCGCGGACTTTCTGATACTGGTCAAAAATGAAAATGAATCTCTGTTAACAATTACACTGCGTTAGCATGTAAATAAATCGTCTTTTTTATTTAATTAATTACTAGTAAACGTTCTGAAAAATGAAATGCCTTAATCATTAAATGTCAGGTAACGTGTTTTGTACTGTGCGCAGTATATTTTAACAGCCGCTCCAAACTGCAATCATATTAAAGTAAGAATGTTTAAATCGTTTCGAATAACTTTAATTTGATAATTATTCGGCTTGCACATACGTTATTGAAATTATCGCACCGAACCGTTCTAATAGGGAATACATGTAATAAAAACTGACACGCGAATTTTTCACAACATGATTGACATTACACAACCGATTAACACCAATTAGCTGCCAGTGTAACCTCTAAGCGATTAAAATCAATTTAACGGCCGGTTGAATAAAGAGATCAAGATGTGATCGCTGCCATTTTTGAATTTTCTAGTTAAGTTGTTGTTGCTTTACGGTCCGGCTAAATTTTCTCCGGACCGGCACATTTTCTGAAATGCCTGTCCGGATGACCGGCAGATTTTTTCTAATTTCGCCATGCCTGCCCTTAAGGTAGCTTCAAGTGGGTATCCATACAGAACATGTGATGGCACTCCTGCTCTGTTTCAAGCTATGTTTCCTGGACCTGTGTCTAAAAAATTAGTATTATGTATTCCTACTTATGAGGGAAAAGTTCCTACTTTTTCCTACTTTTTTCCTACTTTTCTTGCAAAAGTAGTTCCTATTTTTTCCTACTTTTCCTCCTTGCTGATCAATAACGACCCAGTGTGAACATGGAAGCTGATTATAAAATATTTGTTAACTAATAACAAGAAATATCTTTAAACAAGAAATATCTTTAAAAAAGATATACGGCGTAAATAGTTTAATGAATGAGATCAAGGATAGCGAATGTCTTTTTCTGTGCAGTTCTTAGCTGCATCACACGCAGTACGGGATGTTACGGGGAGTTTTCGCGGCTTATTTTACATTATAACAAATTGCTGGTCATAAACCTATAGATACAAAACAGAAAACCAAAAGAAGAATGGAAGTGAAATTTAAACATATGAGTCAACCGGCCACACGAGAAGTATCCGTATTTATAGGCGCGTTCTTCGAACAAACCTGTTTTAGTGGTTTGTCGGGCATTGCTATTTGATTCGATTATTAACAGTATCAATTATCATCGTGCTAATGCTTAAAGTAATATTATGGGCATTTTGCACTGTTGAATTGAGCTGAAAACTCACCTTGCTACCAGTTGTTTATAAAAATATATTTTATATTCGATATTCTTACGTGACCCACCCAGTCCTGTAAGCTGAAATGATCCGTAAAACAATTTCGTGTCTTTGTGTCGTATGAACAAATCTGCACTAAAACTAAATTTAGGTTCAACTCGTAAACGCATGATTAGTTGTCAAACGAAAGTACGGTTGATATTCAAATGCATTATTTTTCTCTTTCTGGTATATTGTTTTAGTATGATGATGCTGCATTAATTAATATAAGTGAATATGAAGTAGAAACATAAAAAATAATCAACGGTTGCGATAGACACCTATAAACTGTTACATGCTCATAATATCACTTTAGTACATTAGGCAATATGGACGAATAATTATTGTTAAATTTATCAACAATAATATTTATCATTGTATTGTTGAAAACACATTAAGAATCTATTATTTACATACCATAATTATATTGCTGAATATCTTCATTTAACATATTTCTGGTCTAAAGAAAATTCCAGGTCACCTAGTTCACGGATAGCGTCTTTATTATATAACGATTATTTTACTGGCCGCCAACTCCGGTGATGACCTGTATATAAACTCTGAATGTCCGCGTATTGACCCGATATACCTCGCGGGTTGAAATGCAATGCTTTAAAGTGAGGCCTCGCTTCCATTGCTCTTTATACTTTTACATGTTAACATGTTGACAGGAATAAGGAAGTAAGTACTAAATATGAGAACATAGCCTTTTAAGTATAAACGCTCTTGCCCTGGTAATACTCTGAAAATAAAAGGTGTACGCACAAACTGTATTGATGTCGAGAATTGAGTGTAAAACTGTTCTATCTATTAAGCCTTTTCATTCGAGATAAAATTGTTTCATACAGTAAAACAGCGTTACAAAGACGCGGATATGTTTCCAATGTTCTGGTGGTATACTCAAATCAGCCAATGGAATAAATGAAGTGTATTCATTCGTACCTAGCCGCGGGAAATTTTATTGGAATTTTATTGGACACTTACAAAGGTCAGGCTAAGGTGAAAAGCTGGCTTATGCAGC
This sequence comes from Dreissena polymorpha, assembly GCF_020536995.1. Taxonomy (NCBI): domain Eukaryota; kingdom Metazoa; phylum Mollusca; class Bivalvia; order Myida; family Dreissenidae; genus Dreissena; species Dreissena polymorpha. Next base: position 66,595,480 of record NC_068367.1, on the reverse strand, counting down.
TTACGCCGAAAAATATGTTTCGGATTTGCAAATTTTCATTGTAGTTATGATATTTGCGATAAAAAAAATTATGAAATTGTTTTCATGCTCTAAAATATCCATTATATGCAACTTTTGAAGATTTGAAAACGTGAAAATAATACTGTAGAGCGCCTCAGACGACAAACGAGTTCAGATATTGTGAATGCGATCCCAGCTAATATACCAGAATGCAGCATGTGCATGCGCGCTGCGCTTATTCGCTTTCGGTTTACAAACAATGCATCTGCATTTCTGTGATCGAAATTGTAAAAAAGAGAAACAAAAGTTGGTGCCAGCGACATCGCTCGATTTTAATCAATCTTGGCGTTCAGACTGAGTGTTTGCAGAACCATAGGAGTATCGTTGGAACAGACGAAGACAGTATAATGGCTTAAACACACAAATTGTAAGTCAAATTTTAGAAGCTACTTATAAGTTTTTGGCAAGTGTTGCGTGTTTACAAAGGAATTTTAGAAAAAAAGTTTAGATAGGTATTTAGTTTTATCGTATGGATATTTTACTCTGCAACTCTGCAACGAAACTTATTACGTACTGATAACATAATTTGTTCATTGCGCATTTTAAAATAAGCCTTTATGCCCTAGATGTTCCTATCAATTTTATGAATTTTTTTATAACGTACAGGGCTCAGCCTAGGTTCAAACTTGAGGGAGAAGTGACTTCTCCCTGAGCTGAAATTAGGGAGAAGTGAGGCTACTAGAAGGAGAAGTGATTTCTGTTCGGCGTTTAATAAAATCTTTGCTTGTTTTATACCCCTCATTACACCAAGCCTTAGTATCATCATCAATGACAAACAAATACTATTTTCAAATTCAATAAATCCTTACAAAAGTCATATTAAGTCACAAAAATCAATTCATACAAATAAAACTTGTGATTTCCATGTGCATCATAAAAATAAACAGTACTTTAATAATGCAATGACAATCCAAACCCTATTTACATCATAATGTATCGATACATGATAATTAGTCAGTGATTTTTTTCACCCAATTGGGAACAGGTCCGGTACCAATGCCATTGGGAATTCTTCGCGTCATGAAATCACCAAATTGTGGTAAAAACGAGTCTTAACAAAACACAATCTTAATGCATGGGACATATAGTATATCTATTACTGTTTATCCGAATTGTATACATATCCGAAATATGTACTCTTGAGAATGCCTTACCTGTTTCATTTAATAATCCAAATTGTCCTTGTTGTTATTGGTTTAACAAACCTTATTACACGTACATGTTTGTTTAATCCAGTTAATGCTTTCTCCATTATTGAATCACCATTACTTGTAATTTGAATCGCCAGCTTTGAATTGAACGCGGGTTGAATGTTACAATTCATCTGCCATGTGCAATGTCGAAGGTCATGAGTCATGACGTAGCAATTTTATTCTACTCTGATAATTTATATCTAATCGAGGAAATGTGTTTTCTCAATGTCTATTGTGTAGTATTAGGACTTGTTAGTATAAAAATGAACTAGTAGTATCTTTGAGGTGTACAATTTCTGATAATCTTAATTGGTCATGACTTTTAATTTGTACAATATGTAACATATCTAATTTAAGTAACTGTTAATATAAGTATGTCGGCGTTAATTATTCAACCAAATAACTGCTTAACACACACAGAAAGATATATTTTTAAAATCTATATTTAGTCAGGGAAAAAAAACGATCCAAGGGTCAGTGGTTCGAGCCTTGATGCGGCTTACTTTTTTTCTTCTTATTTTAACTTTATTTTTGTTTTATACTGAAGCACGTTATTTCCGATGTTTAAATTTATGAATTCAAAGCATTAAATGAGAAACTTCAAAAAATGCAATATAAGTGTGAACGAGTCCCTTTAACATAGGTTATCATACTATTGCTAATTACTAGTATAGGGTTCGAGATGCAGAAGATGTTTAAAAAAAATTATACAAAAAAAAATAGATATGAAAATTCCCTAAGGTATACAAAACGCTTCGAGTGACACACTTTGAAATAAAGACCTTTTGCATTTTAGCTTTTGTATATAATGAGAAGAGAGACAATCAGGAATTCCACATTACTTCAACTTTGCAGCATATTAAACAGTTCAAAAGAGTTCAAGTTAACAAAGTTCATCTGGATAAATAATGCTTTAAATAACAGGTATTGCGGGCTAAAAGTGTGTTCAAATTATACGTTTATGCAGGGACCTATACAAACAAATTTGTTTGTATAGGTCCCTGGTTTATGCATTGTTCCCAGACTACAGTTATCAGAGAGGTACTAATATCATAAACTTACGCATCAGGGATGTTCTCATGGTGGCGGCGGAGTCCAGCACGGCCATGCATGAGGTGTCCATTAAGTTTAACTCCTCCCCACTCAGCTCCGAGTGTATTTCCAGTCTTCCCGGGGAACTTGGCGCATCTGAGCATATGTAAATAGGACAAAGGCGTGTGGTTTTCGTAATAGGGGATTTACGATTTTTTTCTAAAGCGCATTACATGGTGCATATTTTGACCCATATAATTGACCTTGAAGGATGACCTTGACCTTTCACTTTTCAAAATGTGCAGATCCATGAGATACACATGCATGCAACATATCAAGTTGCTATCTTCAATATTGCCCAAGTTATGATTTTGACCCATATATTTGACCTTGAAGGATGAACTTTACCTTTTGCCACTCAAAATGTAGAGCTACATAAGATACACATGCATGCCAATTATCAAGTTGCTATCTTCAATATTGCAAGAGTAATGTCCAATGTTAAAGTTTGGAGGATTTTGACCAATTTATTTGACTGTTGACCTTGAAGGATGACCTTGACCTTTCACCACTGAAAATGTGCAGCTCCATGAGATACACATGCATACCAAAGATGCAGTTGCTATGTTCAATAATGTTATTTCCATGAATATATAATGTTGTCATAAATGATAATGGTAAGACATGATGATAATTATAATTATCTGATGTTTTATTATTTCATTATCATTATTTTCAACCGTTTTATAATTTCATATTTTTTTCTTTAGGTAGGTTTATGATGAAATATACATTTTGAAATCCTACTTACAGTAACTAACAGTAACTCACAGTTAAGATATTTTCAAAATATATAATCAAATATTAAACTTGAAAAATCTGGCTAAACATAAAGGTGTCATAATCTCCATATTGGCATTTGTCCATGTTTCAAGTTTCATGAAAAAAATATGAAGAACTTATCGCAGGATCCAGAAAAGTGTGACAGACAGACTGACGGACAGAGCTCAAACCATAAGTAATCTCCGGTGAATCAGACGGACAGTGCGATCACTGTATGCCATCCTACCGGGTGCATAAAATATGCTAAATTTGATTAATAGTCAATGAATTATTGCTAAGCAATCAAAAGATTTTTTTGCCAAATGATTGATTGCCAGCCAACGCGTTTTACTGAGCATACTGGGTTGTTGCTAACTCTTTTTATGCCGGGAAATTAGTTGACTTAAAAAATGTTGTCTGCTTAATTTCTAAAATTAGCATTTTTTCACTTTTTTTTCCAAAGAATTCTATCAGAATAGCAAACAGTTTGGATACTGATGAGACGCCACATTCTGTTGCGTCTCATCAGGATCCAAATTGTTTGCAAAGGCCTTCAAAATTCGGTTCCAGCACTGAAAGAGCTTAGCTATAATCTGAATGTGTTGCCATTTCGATTTATTTTTCAAAGGTCATCATTCTGTAATTTATATTAATATCCATATTTAAATATCTATTTTTGTAATGCTTCATTTAAAACTATTTCAGAAATGTTTTGCAGCATTTTTTAGAAGCAAATTAGTCAAAATGCTAAAAAGACGTACGCACTTTTGCGATAAACAATAAAAAAAATAATATTTTACCTTCTTCCGTTACACATGAGGTGTCAATGACCTCCAGCTCCCAGTGTCTTCTTTTTTTTGTTGCAGGAACTGAAAGAATAAAAGATATTATGTTGAAACATATACCAGGTGATTTGGGAAAAAATCAACCTCAGGAATGGGATTTTTTACGTGTGAAAAGTTCACTGATTTTGGAAAAAATACTTAAATATAAATCTTTATTACGATTTAAATCATAGGAACAAACCCATATAAATTATAGGTATATACTTTTTTATGTCCCCTAGTTTGTACTTGGGGACAAATTGTTTTTGCCCTGTCCGTTTGTTTGTTGGTTTGTTTGTTGGTTTGCACAAACTTTAACATTTGCCATAACTTTTGCTATATTGAACATAGCAACTTGATATTTGGCAAGCATGTGTATCTCATGGAGCTGCACATTTTGAGTGCTGGAAGGTCAAGGTCATCCTTTTAGGTCAAAGGTCAATTATATGGGTCAAAATCGCTCATTCTTGCCATAACTTTTGCAATAATCAGCATAGCTACTTGGCATGCATGTTTATCTCACGGAGCTGCACGTTTTGAGTTCAAAAAGATCAAGATCAAAGGTCAATTATTTGGGTAGAAAAAGACTCAAAATCGCTCATTATGGTCATAACTTCTGCAATATTCAAGATAGCAACTTGGTATATTGCAAGCATGTGTATCGCATGGAGCTGCACATTTTGAGTGGTGTAAGGTCAATGTCAAGGCCATCCTTCAAGGTCAAATATATGAGTCAAAATTGCAGTAGGGGACATAGTGTTTCACAAACACATCTTGTTTAAAGATGTTATTGAAATAAAATTGAGAAAAAATAATTATACAAAAACTTATTTAATCGTTGAAATTGTTTTTTTTTTTGTTTTTTTTACAATTTCTCTTAAGGAATGGGTCCGTGTATTTTCCCGTAGAAAAAGCCCTAGATTGAGATAAGAGATTAACTTTTAGATATCAACTTCTCATATATTTTTTATACACTTTATTCTTTTTATGCTCCCCCAAATTGTTTTGGGGGAGCATATAGTCGCCGCTTCGTCTGTCCGTGCGTCTCTGCGGATATTGTCCGCGCTATTTCTCAGCAACAAATGACCGGAATTCAAAGAAACTTTATGGGAGGCTTCACTACCAAGAGGAGATATGCATATTATCAGCGGGTTCTGGTTGGATGATTTTAAACAAAGTTATGGCCCTTTGATATTTTCCATTAACTGTACATATAGTGCGATTCTTGTCCGGGCTTTTTCTCAGCAACTAATGACCGGAATTCATTGCAACTTTATGGGAAGCTTCACTACCAACAGGAGATGTGCAAATTATCAGCCATTTCTGGTTGAATGAATTCTCACAGAGTTATGGCCCTTTGAAATTATCTATTAACTGTACATATAATGCAATTCTTGTCCGGGCTATTTCTCAGCAACTAACGACCGGAATTCAATGAAACTTTATGGAAAGTTACACTACCAAGAGGAGATGTGCATATTATCAGCGGGTTCTGGTCGGATGATTTTTCACAGAGTTATGGCCCTTTGAAATTTTCCATTAACTGTACATGTAGTGCAATTCTTGTCCGGGCTATTTCTCAGCAACTAATGACCGGAATTCAATGAAACTTTATGGGAAGCTTCACTACCAAGAGGAGATGTGCATATTATCAGCGGGTTCTGGTCGGATGATTTTTCACAGAGTTATGGCCCTTTGAAAATTACTATGAAAAATTCTTGTCCCCCCAACTAATGTGCCCTCAAGACGTTTCCTTTTATCTGAATATATAGTGCAATATTGTGACAAAAAAAACCTTTGGGGAGCATCACCCGTCTCCGACGGTTTCTTGTTGTTTGAAGTTTCCGCGCAATGAAGGCTTGAGAGTAGCCTTCGTCGCTGCTGACTGTTTGGTAGTGATAACTAAGGCCGTAGCTTTATGCGCGTTGGTTACTATAACTTTGTCATTTATACGGAATATAGGGGTTATAGGGGGCAGTCTGCCCTGCATTTGATGCACCTGATCCCAAAGTTCCTTACTAGTAGTTTTGTATGAGAGATTGTTGCAAAATTCATTCCAATATATATTTTCGCCTTTTTAATTACTTGTCTAACCATCGCGCGGGCTTTAAGTTTTTCGTATTTAGGACCTGTTCTGATTTTGATACATTTTTTCCTGCATTTTTCGCGATATTTAATGACTGCTTCGCATTCTTGGTTCCACCAGGGTACGGAGCGTTTGATTTTTTTTAGTTTTTTTGTTTACTACCGTGATAGAGTTGCCTAGCGCTGTTTTAAGTTTAGTTAAATAGGACTGGAAGTGGGTGTTAAGAGTCAGTAATATCTTGGTTATGGAGAAATTCGTTATCGCATTGAGCTTTAAAGTTGTTCCATTGTTCAGGTGAAGCCTTATGGATTTTCCACTTGTGCTGTATTGACGGAAGGGAGTGTTCAATTCTTAGTTTTATATTTACTACGATATTGAGATGGTCACTACCAAACGAGTTGTCAATTACATTGAAATCGCTTATTGCTTGCAAGTTTGCTGATGTAAGGGCGTGATCAATCGCGCTGTTGAGGTGATCGGCGCGGTCTGACACTCTCGTGACTTGGCAATCGTTTTAGAAGTTGAGGTTGGTTTTATTGATTAATTTTAAGAGATTTTCCGCATTATCGTCACATCGTGGGTCGCCCTCAGGGTTCCAGCAGGGGTGCTTAAGGTTAAAATCACCAACGATAATATTGTTATTTCTATGATCTATTGAGTGGAAAATTTTTGAATAATTTTTGGAAGTGTTATCTGCAGACTGAGCGTATACACATTGAACACGAAAGGACAGGTGTTTAGTAAGGAAAAGTGTGATAGCACATGACTCAATGGGGCAATCTTGGTTAATCTTGATTTCAGTAAATGGGATGCCCAATTTTACATATATAGCTACCCCCGTGCCCATTGCTTTTTCTCTTTCTTTTGATCTCGTGGGGTCTTGATACCCTTTTAGTTGAACTTATATATTTTAACTTTTAAAGTTGGTTTTTTGGCGGCATATAACATGTACTTCATTATTGTTTACATAATTTTGAAGCTCATACAATTTGTTATTGGTCTTATGGCAGCCTACCCCTTGGGCGTTCCACGACATAACGGTAAGGTTCGAAATATTATTATTTGCTGTCGTAGCCATTGTGGGGTGTGTGGTGGTAGATTGTACGAGCTAGAAAAGTAGTTGGATTAATAAATACCGTACGTGTAACGGAAGTATACCGGGAACGGCGGCGCGAGCGCTTGCCTTTTGTGATGGCTATGGCGCCTGAGGGGAGTCGGGCAGTTGCGGTTCATACGAAGTCTGTTCCTATGTAAGCGTAGAGGCGGGCTCTCATAGTGTTCTTGATGCCTGTAGTAATGATGTTGGTGTTGTGTAAGTCGTGGTGTTTGTTGTTGTTGTTGTTGTTTGGGAGTTACAGGGTTGTTTTTATGTCCCCCACTATAGTAGTGGGGGACATATTGTTTTTTGCCCTGTCTGTTGGTCTGTTGGTTGGTTGGTTGGTTGGTTGGTTTGCGCCAACTTTAACATTTGCAATAACTTTTGCAATATTGAAGATAGCAACTTAATATTTGGCATGCATATGTATCTCATGGAGCTGCACATTTTGAGTGGTGAAAGGTCAAGGTCATCCTTCAAGGTCAAAGGTCAAATATATGGGTCAAAATAGCTCATTTAATGTACACTTTTGCAGTATTTCAATATTCAAGATAGCAACTTGATATTTGGCATGCATGTGTATCTCATGGAGCTGCACATTTTGAGTGGTGAAAGGTCAAGGTAAAGGTCATTCTTAAAGGTCAGATGTCAAATATATGTGGCCAAAATCGCTCATTTTATGAGTACTTTTGCAAAATTGAAGATAGCAACTTGATATTTGGCATGCATGTGTATCTCATAGAGCTGCACATTTTGAGTGGTGAAAGGTCAAGGTCAAGGTCATCCTTCAAGGTCAGAGGTCAAATATATGTGACCCAAATCACTAATTTTATGAATACTTTTGCAATATTGAAGATAGCAACTTGATATTTGGCATGCATGTGTATCTCATGGAGCTGCACATTTTTAGTGGTGAAAGGTCAAGGTCATCCTTCAAGGTCAAATATATGGGTCAAAATTGCTCATGTAATGTCACTTCTGCAATATTGAAGCTAGCTGCATGTGTATCTCATGGAGCTGCACATTTTGAGTGGTGAAGGGTCAAGGTAAAGGTCATTCTTTAAGGTCAAACACCATATAGGGGGACATTGTGTTTCACAAACGCATCTTGTATTTATTTATAACTTAAATGATTGATTCGTCAAAGGTTTTTTTTTATTATATAAATATCATATCATTCCTGTACTAATTTGTGAATAGTACGTTTCTTTACTTAACTGTGGACTTTTGTCAATAGATACTTGATGAACTGTGGCTATGATCTCTTTGATTAAACCACAGGCCTTGGTAGTCAGCGATGTCTGCCTTGGTAATTTCCGACTGCCCCCCCCCCCCATCCGGCCGTCTGAAAACTCTTAACATTGGCCTTAACTTTTGCAATTGAGAAGATAGCAACTTGATGTTTGCCATAAATGTGCATCTCATGAAGCTGCAAATTTTGAGTGCTGAAGATCAAGGTCATTCTTCAAGGTGTAGTGATAAGCTTTAAAGGGAGATAATTTTCTATACCTGCAAAATGATAAATAGCAATTGTATTTAAAAGCAGCGCAGTAGGGGGGGGGGGGCATTGTGTTTCTGACGAACACATCTCTTGGTTTAACCATGTATGTATTAAATAAACAATTATTTTTTAGATATTCCCCCAAATATCTGTTCCTCACCTGTATTTGTTGTTATAGGCAAACAAGTGAGTTCACCACAGTCCTCTTCCACCCCTGCCACTGTCTCGATCATGACTTCAGCAGGGCCTGTCCAGGGCGGCCAGTCGCAGAGTGTCCAATTGAAGCAGCAGCAGTTGCAGCAGCAGCAAGCCATCGTCGCCCATCAGCAAGCCCAGCTGCAGTCCTCTCAGACGCAGCTGGAGCCAGAAGCTCAAGGTCAGCAGCCTACGCAGATCGAGCAGATCAAAATGCATGCTTTATCAGATCTCATTGTCATGTATGAGGGTTCCATGGGTTGTGGACATAGACATTGGGCTAGGATGCCCGGCATAGTATATGTCTTGGCTCCCCTATCTGTAAGTGTATGGCCCTCGTTTGAGCTTCCTCCTGGCACCAACTCATGTCATCATCCTCTGTTGACTATCAGGTTGATCGGTCAATGGCATGGCTTCTTGCAGCTGCATGCGTTGGCTTTGAACATCCATGTCTCTGATTGCTGATCGGTCATTGTTGTGGTGATTCCCGTGTGTTGTAAGGCTGTCCTCGGCGTAGTCACATTTTTCCTGTAGATTCCTGGTTGGAAGTTGTTGTCGTTGGTGTTGTTTTTGTAGATTCAGTGACTTTCTGGTTGGAGGCAGGCACTGGGCTTACCCTCATTAGGATTGCAGCAGCTGGTTTTCAGGCCTTTGTGTTAACTGATTATTTTTTCCTTATAATATTTGTTTGAACACATATATCCTAAACTAATGATCGGAAATACAAATACTTTTAACGCAACATTTCTTTGATCGCAATATTGTAGAATAAATTTAGAAGGATGGGAGTCCACTAGGCATAAATGGGTTAACTCTGAACTTACTCCTCGAAGGCTCCCGTATTTATCCTTAGCTGAGCAGCCTTCCTGGAAGAAAGCAGAAGGTGACTTGTATGGTTTCAATCCGGACGAATTTCCGTCAACATTTACAATACCCACACTTACTGCACTAACCATATGTGTCGCGTTCTGAGTAAACTGAGCAAAATGCATATGCGTAAATTGTCATCCCAGATTAGCATGTGCAGTCGGCACAGGCTAATTCGGGACGACACTTTCCGCCCAAACTAGATTTTCGCTAATAAGAGACATCATTGAAATGAAAAATTCTATAAAAGCGGAAATTGTCGGCCCTGATTAGCATGTGCGGACTGCACAGACTGCACAGGCTAATCTGGGATGACAATTTATGCACAAGCATTATGCCCAGTTTTCTCAGAACACGACACATATATTTAACCATTTTCTGATTTAACTGCACGTTTTTATATCGCAGTTATTACCTCTTCTCGCTGTGAGGATCATCTTACTGATTTTCCTTTCCATACTACTTAACTGGTTCGACATTGTTTTCAGAATTCTTGGGTTTTCTCCCTCTAGGACCCTGAGACATAAAACAGCGAAACTAAATTTGACGACGACAGTGACGAAGATAACGACCACGGCGATAATGACGGTGATGATGTAAACATTGATGATAGTGATGATGATGATGGTGATGGTGATGATGTTGATAATGGTGTTGATGGTGATGATAGAGGTGATGATGATGATAGTGATGATGGTGATGATAATGATGATGATGGTGATAATGGTGATGATGGTGATGATGTTGATAATAGTGTTGATGTTGATGATGATGATGATGATGATGAAATCAGGGTCGTAAATAGTGTTGTTTTGTAAAGCTTGTATAAACAAAACAAATCGGTATCACCTTGAAACAAACGCAAAATACTGAGCATAGGAAGATACAAAGACATTTTCACGACAACAGCATTAATAAGTGTACAAACTTAAATTGTAACGTTCTTTTTCATCTAAATAAGGTATACAATAAATGGAATAATAAAATGTATAGCACGAGTCGATTGTGCGATCAACTGTTATAAATATCTTCATCAACTCGTGCGTTACAACCGGACGGATCACCACAGCCATGTTCTTTTCCTAATTCAAGTTCCTAATCAAAAGTGTAACCCATTTATGCCTAGCGTCTACAAAAAGGCCTAGGCAAACAGCGAAAACCCAGATGAGACGCCGCAAAATGCGGCGTCTCATCAGTGTCTGCGCTGTTTGCTATAAGACATTTCTGTGAGAATTATTCTAAAAATAGAAATAAATATACCAGACATCTCTAATTTTGGAAATAAATTGATCCAATTTAGAAGGATGGGAGAGTCCACTAGGCATAAATGGGTTAACTCTGAACTTACTCCTCGAAGACTCCCGTGTTTATTCTCAGCCTACTAGCCCTGACCAATCTTTCATGTGCCCTGACCCAAGTATAAAAAAACCTTTATATTTATCATTCAACTTGTATTTTCTTGTGCGTAGAGATGCGCAATTATGATTCAATAATTCTTATTAGCATGCCTTAATTATTCTTATGAATCCAATATTCATCTACTTAAGACATCTATTTGTAATCTTCACGCGGGAGAAAGTTCCTTTTTTTTTCCTCGTACTTTCTCTTACTTTCCTCCTACCCTTTTCTTTTCTTATCTGAGGAACCCCCATTCCCACCTGTAAAGCCAAACCTTTTTTATACATAGATTACCGCGGTTACTGTCTGACAACAAATGGTAAGTGAATCTTTGGTTTCGCAAAATAACGTGTTACGGTAGTAGTAACAATTGTACAGGGTTAACTCTCTACTAAAAGCCGGGATCGACCATTAATATTAGTTTTGCTAATTGAATTGCGTAAAAATTATTGTCAAAACACTTCTAATCGATCAAATAAATTACAATTATTTAAAATTGATATATAACTAATAATTTTATAGTAACTTTGTGTTAATGTCGAGTTGCCTCCATCCATCCCGGACGATCCTGGGCGATCCCAGCTTTTAGATTTTAAAGTATTTTTATCGAGAAAACACGTCACAATGAGGAAACCAATCAAAAACCTAATCTAGCGAAATTCCGTTTAAAAATCGGTACTGATGTGTTTTACCAGGAAAACTACCGGGGATTTTCTGAATTATCGGCCTCTTTTTGATTGCAATCAGGGGGTTTCAAATCTATTTTGAGATACGATCTGTTTGTTGTCTCCGACTTCACTCTGGGATTTAATTGTCATCTGATCGTACTGTATTAAGATCTTTTATCTTTGAAAAGCTTATTTAAAATGCAGTTTATTGAAATAGAACACATAATCCCTCCCATAATACACACGACCGGTCGGGCATGTTCCTGGGACATTGGCTAGCCCGGACCTAGGTACAGGCAGTGAATGTCATTCGGACGTGCCTTAGTGTTAAGCCCTGCACCATCAAGCAGTATGGCAATGAGGTAGGAATATGTGTCGTGCTCTGAGAAAACTTGGCATAATGCTTGTACGTAAAATGTCATCCAAGATTAGCATGTGCAGTCCGCTCAGGCTAATCAGGGACGACAATTTCCGCTTTTATAGAATTTTTAGCGAAAATCCTTTTTAGGCGGAAAGTGTCATACTGGATTAGCCTGTGCGGACTTTACGCACATGCATTTTGCCCAGTTTTCTCAGAACACGCCAAATATATGATAGAGGTATAAAAAATCATTCCCAAAATTGTTCCAATCACAACTCCAAATCAACAACTTAAGGTGACAATTACTGCTGTTGACAACAGATGCAGTACAAACAATTTTTCAAAAGCAGATTCATTTGATATAACCCCCGTGTGGGCCATTGTGTCATCTGCTTCTTGTGCACCGTAAAGGTAAGGGACGTTAAGGGGCGTTTTTTGCCTTTATTTAAATTATGTTCAACTTAATATCAACACAAAAAGCAGAAATTCATCTTTTAAAAATATTCTCAATGCACGCACTTGATAAAAATACGTTTCATCCAGCCCGAGACAAAGACGCTCACTGTTTTACAATTTTGACGTCGTTTAACAAGAGAATTATTCACTTGTTGTTAAAGAATAAAAAAGCAGATTCAGAAATAACATTTTATGATAGGTATTAAGTTTGGTGTATTAGTCAATATATTATATAGTCACATATGTAACTGTTTCCAGATTATAAGACAACTATTACTGTAAATAAGATACTTGGTTATTGTGATGCTTATTCCATACCATTTGAGTTCATAAATTTTAGTTGGGAGCACTTTGGAGATGTCCTTACTTTGAGACCCAGATTTGACTAACCATTTTCTTGCCTTGTTCGAATCGAGCACTAAGTTTAAGTAAGGTTTGTACATCTGTCATGCTCTTATCCAAAATTATTTGAAGACATTCCATGAATCTAATTTAATTTAAAAAGTATCACTTAATTTATGTTAAATCATCTCATTTTCTCATTTAGTAGTCTAGACTAGATTTTGCTACTAAAAGTCTTGGTTACGCCAAAAAATGTATTCAACACTGTGTTGTGCTATAAAAATTAAGTTGCATGATGTTGGGGCAGTTTTCAATATAGGTTAATTTTCAATTTTTTGCACATAACTGCTCAGAACAGTCCAGTTGCTTGGGATCTCAAGTGCGCTCCATATGGCCTTTATCAGCTCTATTGATTCTTTAGCTATGTTCTATTATTATGCCCCCGGTAGGGTGGCATATAGAAGTTGAACTGTCCGTCTGTCCGTCAGTCCGTCCGAAAACTTTAATATTGGCTATAACTTTTACAATATTGAAGATAGCAACTTGATATTTGGCATGCATGTTTATCTCATGGAGCTGCACATTTTGAGTGGTGAAGGTCAAGTTCATCCTTCAAGGTCAAAGGTCAAAAAAACAAATCCAAGGGAAGTAACAAGCTTTAAAGGGAGATCATTTCTATTTTTCATTTGGCAGGTACAGATCATTTTCACAAGGGAAGTAATATTTTTAAAGTGATATAATAATAATGAAAATAATAATTCAAAGGGGTGCAGTAGGGGGCATTGTGTTTCTGACACACACACATTTCTTGTTGAACCTTAGATTTAAATGTTGGTACTTATTAACATTTAGAGTAAAGAACTGTTCCTATTTGACACAAATGCCACTATAAATTTTAATGCAGCTTTTATAAAAGGGATAGAGTAATCATTTTTGAAAACGATAATTGAAGATGATATATTAATTTTTAAAAGATAAAAGATATTTATGGTAAATATATTACCATAATTATCATGGGTTTCATCTTATTACTTGAGCGTGTAAACTTATTCTGAACAAGAGGCTGGCATCGTGAAATAATTTAACTTGCTTTGACTCTAAATTTAAGATGTATCTAGAACAGAAAATGAGTTTGAAATAAATGCTCTTGAGTCTAAATAAATTGATACTTATTCCAAACAATATTATTGGTTGATATTTGAATAACTATTTTCTAATTATATATTAATCATGGATTTAATTCATGAATATAGCAATTAAAATGATTGGCAATTTTAAGTTAATGCCAGACAAAAACCCTCCCAGACAAAAACCCTCCCAGACATAAACCCTCCCGTCAGTTTTATAGGGGCAGGACAAAAACCCTCCCATGAAAAAACGGGACCGGACGAAAACCCTCCCATGAAAAAAGGGGACAGGACAAAAACCCTCCCGTGAAATCTGAGCCATGAGTTTTAATTGATGTTGTTATGATATTGGAATATCGAATATATATGCACATTAGAAAAGAGGTATGTATACAGTTAATCGATACACATTTTCTTCTTTCAATTTCACACCCCTGAAAACACAATACACACAATGGGTAAATTTTTCAGAATAATGAATGCAACACTGTGTGAAACAATTACATTTGTCTGTGGTTTAATTGCTTTCACGGGAGGGCTTGTTTCCGCCCCCGATTTTTTCATGGGAGGGTTTTTGTCCACCTCAGATTTTTTCATGGGAGGGTTTTTGTCCGCCCCCTATGAAAATGACGGGAGGGATTTGTCCAGGAGGGGTTTTGTCACAAGTTGGGTTGCCTCTGTTGTTGTAACTGCAAGGCAGTAAAATGTGAATAACATGTCAATAGATAAAAAAAGAAGGTATCAACAACTTCGCAAACTTCCAGATAAAACCAATAAAGACACAACCTCTCTCCTGATTTCCTCCAGTATGCCCTTTATCATCTCATTAATTGATGACAGCTGCTATCAAAACAATTACTGATAAACAAAAGTTGTTAGTTCTGAAAAAATGCCACTGACTTTTTTTTGGAAGTCTGATTAGTTCAAACACATATATATTTTTGATTCAAATATTCAGCCAATTTTCGAATATTTGAATATTTGGATATTCATTCCCATTCCTCATATAAACTTACTTTGAAGCCATACTAGTGAAAAATATAGAACTTTGATGAACTCTGATTAGCAAATCCTAAAGTTAAAATATCATGTTTTTTTGTCAAACAGTTTAGTTAGACGTACGCTTCGTTTCTGTAACATACTTCTGAATTTGATTTTATAAAAAAAGCTTTCTAAATCCATATATCCTTAAATCTTTAATGTATTTTTTTTATCTTCAGGGTGAACAAATCATCTCTATTTGAACAACCACCTCTCAATATTACCAAACATCTTGAAATGAGTGGTTTCAATTCTTATGCAGACATGCCCATTGTTATCAACTCTTTATTACTCTTGTGCAAATAGGATCATATTGTTTAAGAGGGTTATATTAGCATGTATGAACATAAATTTACATTAAGTGTTAGTCTTGACAGTTTATTGTATGTTAGAAACGCCGTTTTGACAATCATTTTATTTTTACCTTCAACATCACAATTTTTGCTTTAAGCACACGCTGGAGTAATAAAAAAAATCAGGACTTTAAAGCATGACTCAATAACTTCTTTGCAATTGAATATTTAAGAGATACGAGTCCAATAAATTAAACAAATCAGAACGGAAGAAATTTAACTGTTATAATTGGGGATGGATTTTAAATCTGAAGATAAGTATCTAGGGTACGACATTTCATTCTTGACATCTATGCGGATAAGGCAAGAGCAGAAGAATCTGGAGAAATACCTGAAGATTCTGTCGAAGCAACGACAGAGGGCTCTGGACCTTTGTGACTATCAGATGGAACAGACTGAGCTGGACTTGGAACAGAGGATCAAGAAATGCTCCACCCAGCTGTCTGAACTTTCATCAAGAACGGGGCTCAAGGAAGGCATTGCCTTGGCACGCAGAGAAAGCCTTGGAGTGTTGCATCTGTATGATGGACGGACCTGGAACATGGCCACCAAGACTTATCACACTAAGGGAAATAATTCTTCCAAGCAAAGACTGAGTCAAGAAACTAACCACACAAAGGGCAGAAACTCTTCCAAGGAAAGACCGAGTATAAAGACTTCTCACACTAAGAGCAGCCATTCTTCCAAGGAAAGACTGAGTCCAGAGATAAGGTCTTCCTTGATGTCCAAGCATGCTGCTGCTGTCCGCTTGCCGTCAATAGAAAGTCAGGATGGTATAAACGCTGCAGTGAGAACGGGGAAGCTTGATCGATCCAAGTGTGAAGATGTTGCTATCACTAGCTCTTTAAAGCTTCCGAAACTATGAAGACTGTGAAGGTGGATTTTGTAATAAGGGAATATGAAATCTTGTGCAGTCATGCTCATCATACAGTGATTTGTGATATTAAAATTAAATTATTCTGAATAACATCTTTTTCTTTATTTCATTCTAATGTCTTTAAGTAAGTTAGAAATTGTTTTCATTTGTATGCCCCCAAATGGAGGCATGTAAGTTATCGCACTGCCTGTCAGTGTGACATTGTTTGTGTCGGTCATTGCAGTAAATCTTTGATTTACGCTATTTACTTTACCACCAGTTTCAAGCGAATTGTGACCAAACTTTCTGAAAATGTTTATCAGTATAAAATGACAAAACTTTCTGAAATTTTTTATCAGTATAAAATAGAGGCAAAGTATAATTACTTGCCAAAACTCGGCATTGTTTAGTTATGGCCCTTGAGTACTTTCCCTTGAACAATATAATGATATTTATATGTCCAGTGGTATTTAGTTGGGAAAGCCATGTGTGTACATTTCTTGTTTTTCTTAATGTAACCATGTGTGTACATTTCTTGTTTTTCTTAATGTAACCATGTGTGTACATTTCTTGTTTTTCTTAATGTAACCATGTGTATACATTTCTTGTTTTTCTTAATGTAACCATGTGAGCCTTGCTCTGGGGAAACAGTTTAATGTGAACTGAGTGTTGTACCATATTAGTATCATACAGGCTAATCAGTGAAAACACCTTGCGCTTTTATGTTGTTTTTACATGTATTTGGACGCGATTGTAAACAATCGATATTGGCCAATAAGAGTGCACGCTTTGCATGAGCGACAGTACTCGTAGGCCTGCATTACGTGCAGTAAAATTATTCAGTCGATAATTGAGTCGGAACAGTGGTGTAATGGTAGATCGCTGGCGTAGTGAACGAGAGGACGCTGGTTCAAATTCCGCCCTGACCACTGGAATTTTTCTGAGCAAGAAATTTATTCCACATTTGCTCTTCTCGTGGAAATTGTATTTTGCATGTAATGCGCAATTAAATCATATATTTGACGTAAAGAATTTTAATAACTTAAAGTTGAATTCATTACATACCACTAGATTGTTTTGTCGAATTCTCAAATTGGCATAAATAAATTTGTAATCCGAAACGCGCTTCTGAATTTTATTGTCAACGCCACATTAACAAATTGTAGCTTTAAATAAACAGTGCTTCGTGTATTTTTGCGGTTTCTTTGTCTCGGTAAAAAGCGCGCGAAAACTATGAAGACGTGTACAATGTCACGTGAAATGTGTTGGTGTATTTATTGAACAGCAAGTCAGGCGACATACTTGTGTTCAGTTGGAAAACCCCGTCTCGATTGGACATTATTTCATCACATCTTTTAATTGTCACATATGACAAAAATTAATTTGCTACTTAAGAAAAAGGCGAATGTTTATGTTTATGAAATTCTTGAGTTTACTATTTAAAATGGAATGTACAGGATAATCTGGCATTGACCAGCGACGAGAAAAGAAGTAAGTATGCAGTAATTGATAAGAGTTGCGCTGATACAGATGCATTGGGGAATCGATCCAGTTGGGATTATGCGAGTCTATGCGTGAGAAAAAGTGCTCAGCAATAAAATAAATGTCGTTATCCATGACTTTATAGGTTTTTTCTTAAAGAGTCATAACGGACCAAAATAACGTCATAAGTAACGTACAGAGGGGGCTCATCTTTCTGCGTTATGTAATTTGTCATGTCGGCAAAATTGTTGCTCAATAATTTAAAGAAAAGAATTAAAATATTAGATACACATAACACAACATGTACATGATTCTAGGCTAGTTATTATCTAGCAAGAAAACCAACATTCTAAAGATGGTTGCCATTGCAGGAACCAATTGCGAAAGAAAAAGAGACATATTGTTGTTATTTTGTCTAAGTTATCTCTATAACATAACTTTTAGGATAAACAGTGCACCCACAATTCGACCCGTGCTTTAAGACACACTCTTTATAAATTTGAATGGGTTTTGTTCATTTCAAACGTGCGATACAAAAAGCTGTAACATAATTTTGAAAACTGAGTCGCGTCTAAGATTATGCAATAGCGTACAAATTCAGTGCCTTCAGCGCTTTGATTTTGTTTAGAGGACGTCTCTTATTAGCAAAAATCCAGTTAAGGTGGAAAGTGTTGCAAAATTGCACAGGCTTATCATAGATGAAATACAGTAATTGTTACATAGAAGGCTTATCAGCTGCACATTATTCTTTTGAAAGTTGGGAAGATGCAAAGATGGAGAAATATAAGTTGAAATAGCAATCATTTTAAGTGAAAATGTCATTGTAAATGTAATAAGATAAATACTTTGAAAGATCTTGACCCCTTTCAAATATTAACCCACTTTCATACAAAAACAGACTTAAACCAACATTATGATCAGAAGTTGGTTATTGTGAGTTTTCTGAGAGTTAAGCTGAGTTTAAAAGTGATATTATTTTTATGGGAGTTTGTAAAATACAAAAGTTGACCTTTAAAGATAGAGCTATTCTTATATCTTGGAGAACTAAGTAGGGAGAAACAATATATATTTTAGAGAAACAATATATATTTTAGCCTAATTAAGATTCGTTCACCTTTGCCTTTTAGCGAATTAAGCATTTGGATTAGAGGACAAATCTTTAAAGCAAAAGTAACATCTTTTGATTATTTTGTGAATTATCTTACTGTATAAAAACCTTTGTTAGAAGAAATATTTTGAGAATGTTGAGCATTATGTGATTGGTTTTTTAGCTCACCTGATTGACGAATAACCAGTACATTTAGGCCTTAGTAACTGTTACCATGTCCATTTTGTTTCACCTTGCAAACAAGCATCTGTCAGTTCCTCATGTCAATTGTTGTTGTTTTTGTCAGTGTTGGTTCAATAAAATTACTTTTTTCTTGTTTATAAATGCAGTCAAGAATCATTCTCTCAGGAATATACTTTGTTGGATATATCAAGAAAATGACTTCTAAGTCACAATGGTTTGAAATTGTTTGTTGTTTATCAGATCGTGATATTAAAGGGCTTTAAATTGTTATCAATCTTTGTTCTGGTAATTTGAGTCCCCTACCGGTTTCACCGGAGGGATCTTATGGTTTGTGCTTCTTCTGTCTGCTGTCTGTCTGTCCATCCTTCACATTTTTCTGGATCCTGCGATAAATTTAAAAGTTCTTAATATTTTTTCATGAAACTTGGCACATGGATAGATGGCAATATGGGCATTATGCACGTCATTTCATTTTGTTCCTATGTCTAAAATTCTGGTTGCTATGGCAACAAATAGACTAAGTATACTGCTGAAAATGGTGGTTTTCTGGATCCTGCGATTACTTTAAAAGTTCTTAATATTTTTTCATGACACTTGGAACACGGATAGATGGCAATATGGACATTATGCACGTCATTTCATTTTGTTCATACGGCAAAAATTCTGGTTGCTATGGCAACACAGACTAGAAATACTGCTGAAAATAGTGGTTTTCTGGATCCTGTGATAACTTGAAAAGTTCTTAATATTTTATCATGAAACTTGGAACATGGACAAATGGCAATATGGACATTACGCATGTAATTTCATTTTGTTCCTACTTCAACAAATCTGGTTGCTATGGCAACAAATAACAAAAATATTCTGACAATGGTAGAATTTCGGACAATGGTGGAGCCGGTAGGGGACATTTATTGCTTGGCAATAGTCTTGTTGGATATAGCTTGCTTAACCCATTGCATGCTGGGAAATTTGTCGTCTGCTAAAATGTTTTCTGCTGAATTTCTAAAATTAGCATTTTCTTCGATTTTTTTTCAAATAATACTATCAGAATAGCAAACAGTTTGGATCCTGATGAGAAGCCACGTTTGCAAAGTTCTTCAAAATTTGGTTCCAGCACTGAAAGAGTTTAAACACCTAGTTTAGCATCACATTTTCACTAGAAAGAGAGTTTCCCCTGCTCGTCTGTCAGGCTGAATTCTGTCAGATTGGAGACGGTGTCTTGCGAGAGTGTTGCACGAATTTGCAGGATTTTGTTATGCGGGCCCAAAATTCTGGAAAACAGACCTAGAAGTGTCAATGTCTTGTAAGGTAGCTCACATCAGCCCTAACATTTGGGGCCAGTTTGTTAAGGTCAAGGTAACTCGAAAAAGAAAAACAGTTTCCACGCAATAAAAAATTCACTTTCGATGGGAAGTGTGTAGGTATATTACCTTGGGACCTAGCTTCGAATTGCACAATAATTACATTAACAAGTTATATATTTAAGGCATTAGGTTTTGTTTTATTGGCATGTGTCTTTTTCAATATTTTGTTATTGCCTCACTAATTAGTCAACTTAAGTGTACTGGACTGAAGGTAAACAAGTAGCGGGAATATTGGTGTAGTGAAGCTATATGCAACCAACATGAAACCAGAACAGCCTGCGAGTAATGCTGTTTGCTACTCATCAGTATCTAAAGATTGGAAAAATGGCTTTTAAAACTTGAATCTATGAGACAGATGCTCAATTTTATTGTCTCGACTGTTTTCGGAGAAAACCCGAGGTATTGTCATAGCCAGCTCGTCGTCCGCTGTCTGCCGTCCACCTTCAGCCATCCGCCGAAGGCGTCCTGCTAAAACCTTAACATTGGCTCTAAAATCAAAGTGCTTCCACCTACAACTTTGAAAATTCATATGTAGATGCACCTTGATGAGTTCTACACGCCACACCCAGTTTTGGGTCACTAGGGCAAAGGTCAAGGTGTATGTGACCTTAAAAAAAATAATTTTGACAAGCTTTCGCAGCCGAGCGTTGGCACCGGCTGTTATGCGGTTCTCTTGTTTTATTTTCTAAGGACTACAAAGAGGTCAAAATGTATATCTAAGTGGTAAAGGATTAAAATGAGTCCATGCTTTACACACGGAGGTGGGTTATGCGTGGGCCTATCTTCTTTTAAACTGCAGTCTGTTTTACCATTGGTATGGGAGAGCACTCCTGCTTTAATATGCATCTGTACTTTTGTGATGAAATGTTTATGGAAAGCTCAAACTCAGCTGTCAAAAGATTGCCTTTACTTGAACCGATTTCTCTTCTTCAAAAGTCCTCTCAATTTGGAAGCCAGCTCTTCAAGTACAACTGCTCTAATCATCTTGAAAATATTAAATATTTGGAATGTGCAAGGTTTTGAAAATTGGTAGTGGTGTGTAGCCTATATTGCATATTTTCCAGTATTCATAACCAAGGGAAATTATCACATATAATTATATGTCTTTCCAACAAAATAAAAGCATCATATATAAAGGATCACCCATGATGTGATTAAACAATTGTATGAGGGCATCAATGATTGTTTTCGTCTGACAGACCTCAATCTTTGTTGTAGAACATCAGAATGCTTATAATATATTTCTTTCAATAGTCAATTTTTTCTATTAATTTGAGTCTTCTTGTGTTGTTTTTGTTTGCTGTACATGCATTGCACAAACACTTTCAACTGTTAATACTATCTCCAGACCTTTCTTAATTATCTTTTTTTCAGATGGAAATGAAATAGTCCTTTGTATACTTAATTTAATTCGTTAAAGTCTTGCTGAAGTCTTTCACCTCTGGTGCTTCTGTTTTTCCAGTCTTGGTCATCAACTTGTCTGTTACAGAACAGCAAACCGCACACTGCTTTTTATGCCCCGTATCGAATGATTGGGGGCATATTGTTTTTGGCCTGTCTGTCTGTCTGTCATTCCGTCATTCTGTTTTTTTGTTATAGTGATTCATTCTTGACACATCACATGCTTTCCTTATGCTGAAAAATGTTTTATTTTGCAAAGTATACTCAAACCCCGTTGACTCGCGGGTCGGATTGACTCGCGGTATTTCATAAGCGCCCTCTAGATTGTTTTTATAAACAAACCTGCATGACCTACTTGTCCAATTTGACAGAAAATATCTCTTGCTACAGGTTGGAATCGATTTTTAACCAGGTTTTCCGAAGGAAAAAACTGGTTATTAGATTGGCGAATGCGGGCGGGCTGGCTGGCTGGCTGGCGGTCGGCCGGGCGGAACAAGCTTGTCCGGGCCATAACTTTGTCGTTCATTGTGAGATTTTAAAATCATTTGGCACATTTGTTAACCATCATTAGACGGTGTGTCGCTTGAAAAAATTACGTCAATATCTCCAAGGTCAAGGTCACACTTTGAGTTCAAAGGTACAAAATAGCCATAAATGAGCTTGTCTGGGCTATAACTATGTCATTCATTATGAGATTTTAAAATCATTTGGCACATTTGTTCACCATCATGGGACGGTGTGTCGCACGAAAGAATCACGTCAATATCTCCAATGTCAAGGTCGCCACGACTAAAAATAGATTTATTTTAAAACAAACTTACAAAGGGGGTTAATTTTGTTTGTTCATTTCAAAAGTTCAGTTTGAGTTGTCTCCCTTTATCAGATTTTTTTTCACAATGAAAACCTGGTTTTGTGACAATTTTGTCCCTTGTTGGTAATTAAATTTCATAAAACTCGGACTTTAATATATATACAATATTTGAATTTTTATAGTTCAGCTAATTGTCATAACGAAGAAATACTACAGTGCTTGAAACTAACTGTGCTATTTATTTTATTTGATGTCTTAAATCCATATATTTAAATTGTTTTATACGTTATTGATTGTTATTTCAAATGATGTGTCAGATCTTTTGATTATTCATTTTAAATTAAATATTTGTGCTGTTTAACCTATTTACCACGAATGTACCCGACAAAAAAATAAACAACAATGGCGGACAGTGGTGTTGGATTCTTGTCTACGGCAGTTAATTTTGGAGGGTTTTCGTCATAAAAAGGCAATTGTCCAATAAAGTTAGGTTAAATATAATTGTCCTTTTAATCGTTTACCTGATATATGAAGATGGTTTCTAAACACAAGTGAATATTCCTGAAGTACCGCGAGTAAACCGTGTTGCAGTATACACTGCAACTCCAATATATCGCGGTTGAAGGGATCCAAAGATCGCGACCGTGATATATCCAGAGCGCGATATAAATTGTCAAGTTATTCATCATGTATATGCATGCATTAGCATCAAAACACACTATTTACTTACCATATTGATTTGTGTGTTACATCCATATGTTATTCATTGGTATAACACAAATCATTATTCTATATAAGTATTTTGAAATGCATATAATTACATTTGTAATCCGAAACACCATTGTCAAATGTTATTGTTCAAGAAAGCATGCACAAATTAGACCCATTTACAAAATGACATCATTCACCTCATGAAAAGCATGGAAAGTTTGACAAACTGAGGGACATGATTCACCTCTCAATTAAAATCAAATAATTTACACTGTATCTAAAGCGCAAAGATTGCTGAGATAAGTCAGTATTGACTTGTGACAATTACAGTTATAATTGTATACACCTTCATGTGTTTACTGGTGCGTTTCGGCAGTTCAAAGCAAATTCAATAGAGAATGGTTAACACCCAAAATGACCTGTGATGTTTGACAAGTTGGATTATTGTTTTATGGCAGTACACAGGTGCTAGAGTGGTGTACAATGAGAGCAAACAATCTGGTTAAATCTGGATTATGAATGTCGGTTTTAAGAAATTAAGGTGGGTGAAAAAAGGGTAAAATACAACTTTGAAACGGATTTTATCTCATCAAATTCTCAGATTTTAAAGCATGTTATTTAGAGATTATGCTCATCAGATTTTTGGGAGCCATAGCCGATTCGCGATATATTGGACAACGCGATATAAAGGACCGTGATATATGGAGTTGCAGTGTATATAGATAATTTTCACAATAATCTAATGAAATATTGTGTTGTTTTTTTGCGAGTTCAAAAATATGAAGTGTATCGTTGTTGAGGGCTATTTCTTTTTCAATTTAGATCTTAAGTTTTAAATAATTTATAAAACAGTTTAAAGTAGGTGTTTGTTTTTTGTGTTTCATGCTGAATATGAAAAAAAAAATGCATAGCCACACACCTCACACATTTGCAGCAGTTTCCCCTGTATGTATGAGTCTTCATATGTCTTTTCGAATTACAACTGTCTTGGCAAGCATAACTACATAAATCACAATTGTAAGGTCTCTCTCCTTTGTGAATGCAACTTATGTGTCTCTTCAAGTTATAGGCTGTTGTGATAACTAATGAGTTTAATCAAAATGATCTGATTGTTATAAGAATTATTTTTACAATATAAATTCCTAAAAAATAAAACTGCCCAGATCATGGAAGAAATGTTAAACACTTTGCTTATTTTGTAAATATTAGCTGAAATAAATCAATTATTTGCAATTACAAAAAAAGATATTTCCACATGTTATTATGCCCCCCTTCGAAGAAGAGGGGGTATATTGCTTTGCTCATGTTGGTCTGTCGGTCGGTCGGTCGATCCGTCCACCAGGTGGTTTCTGGATGATAACTCAAGAACGCTTGGGCCTAGGATCATGAAACTTCATAGGTTCATTAATCATGACTCGCAGATGACCCCTATTGATTTTGAGGTCACTAGGTCAAAGGTTGTGGCGAACATTTCGTTGTTTTAATGGCGGACTGTAGTATCACAAATTTCACTGCCACATTGGAATTTACTTTAGTTTAAATCCATTTACAAACACAAATAAACACTTCTATTGATTTCCATCTTTTAATATTCCCAATAAAATCCAAACATTCTTATTTTATTCAACGTACACAATTTCATATTTATTTTATTTTAGTATTTTAACATCACACTTGTATGAACTGTTAAAATTAACTGAAGGGGGGAAAAGAGCCCAAATAACTTATTAACAACTTGCTTATATACGAGTTTATAAGAGAAACAATGATCTTGAGATAAGCATGACGGCTCCGGCGGAGCTCAGGCGGAGTTCCCAAAGCAAGAAAACAAACTAACGTATTCGCTATTCGCGACACTCCCACCAAACGAAGTTTATAACTAACAATACTACTGATTATATAAACTAAAACAATAATGATTATAACTCGAAATAAGATGTACATCTCAATTACATCAACATATAACATTTTGATGATATATTCAAGAAATAGAAACATTTAATGTTAATTATTGAACTGAATGATCAACGATACATACTTTATTTATGCATACAATTTTGTTTTTAAATCAGTTCAATTGTCTTGTTCAAAATAGTCAAACTGCGTATCCACTCGCAGAACATGTTCCCATCACAAACGCAAACACGGGTCGAAACTGCAAAATTCCAAACCCGAGTAATATATCGAGATGTATTCACCACGACTTTTCGTGAATCTGGTTCAACAATATATACACTATCAGATTCATCTCCGCCATTGTCTTCATCTCCGCTAGAAATGGCAATATAGACATCATTGCTGGCAGCGTCGTCAATTATCTCTCGTTCACTGCCGTGGTCGACGTCACTCAAATTAACGTCGATTTCACTTTCGACGTCATGTGTGCTTTGTTCATCACTGACCTCAACGTCGTCGACAGTTCCTTCGACAGCTGAACTTTCGCTATCCACGTGCATATCACTGACGTCAACGTTGTCGACAGTTCCTTCGACAGCTGAACTTTCGCTATCCACGTGCGTATCGCTGACGTCAACATCGTCGACAGTCTTCCACAGCTGAACTTTTGCTATCCACGCGCGTATCACTGACGTCAACGGGTCTGGTCTCCCCAAACTTGCTTAAGTCAAACTCTTCAATTACCGACTCAAACTCCTTTACAAAGTCATTGTATGAAAGTAAATCCAAAATCAAATCATCTTCACTTACGTCCTCATAGTATGTGTTCTGAGGGGTCTGGTTTCCCCTGGGTGCTGAGACAGCATCCTCCCGGGCCTTGGATGGCGCGATACCATGTTGCTGCACTAAATGCTTGCTCAAATAGCTCCGACGAATAAATCGTATGTTGCAGTCTGTTACTGGACAGTTCCAATGTTCAACAACTTGATGATGTTCACGTACATGTCTCAAAAGATTTTTCTTGTACTTGTTCAGTTTATGACAAGTGTCTCATTCATACATTTTGTTTTTAAGAATTCGTTCACGTTATCTTTCGAATAAATTGTGAAGCACTGCTATATAACCACTTTATTGTGAACCACTATTCAATATGTACACGGTTATGTACAGTATCAAGTTGAGTTTCACGATTTTCTTGTGCAAATTACACAGTTAGTTTTCAAGCAATAACTTTGCTCCGCTGAACTTTTCTTCAAGCTTTATTTATTTCAGCGGAGTCACCATGGTGGATATTTTTTTTTTTGAGTTTCACGTTTTTCTTGTGCAAATTACACAGTTGAGTTTCACGTTTTTCTCGTGCAAATTACACAGTTGCTCCGCTGAACTTTTCGTCAAGCTTTATTTCAGCGGAGTCACCACGGTGGCTATTTTATTTTATTTTTCACAACAAAAACGTATAAAATATTTGTTTGCTTCAAATAGTCTGTTTTAATATAAATATAAATTAATTCTGATAATTGTTGTTTTCAATGCTTTTGACACTGCATAACGAATATTACGATCGGGCAATCGTTCAACTTGGGGCTCGCCTTTGTCTTTTAAAACACACCTCGAAATCTGAATCGTTTCCATTTTGTGAATGTCTGACAAAATTGTAGACCAGTTCTCTTTATCCTCAGCTGTTAACTCGTCGTCCCAGTCGAAGTGTTTCTGCCATAATAATTGAAGGAGTATTTTGCCTCGCAAAAGCACTGGTGATAGTAATCCAAGCAGATCAAATACTGAGGCAACTCTCTTCAAGACAGAATTAACGTTTAGTCCATTCCAGTGGATTACTTTTCAATTTAGGACCAGTTACATTAATTGTGTCTTTTTTGACATTCCATTGGTGACCAAGTACTTTTACAGTTTCAGTGTCAGCTCTGTCTTCTTTAGGAATAATTTCATTCACAAGATCGCTGTTCGTTTCCCATTCCCTCAGGTTCATTGAAGCATCAGCGAACATTGATTTAGACTTTGTGTACAATTCTATTGCTTCACTGGTGGTTTCTGCTCCGGTAATCAAGTTATCCACATAGATGTTGTTTCTTAGTTTTTCAGCTACTGGGTCATTATAACACTTTAGGTGGAAATCCACTACTGCTCCTAGTAAGAACGGACTACTAATGACTTCGAAGGGCACCCTACAAAACCTATATTCCTGAACGTTTTCCTTGAGCACAGACGGGTTATCACAGTCCTTTAACCATAGGAATCGAGTAACATCGCGCTGACTAGGTTGCAGTCCAATCTGCAGAAACGCCTACTCTATGTCAGCAACGACAGCTATACATTGCATCCTAAATCGCAACAACATTCCACAAAGGTCTTGTAACATTACCGGACCTCTATACATGCACTCGTTCAGGCTTTTATTCTCTTTCTTTGTCCGTGCTGAAGCGTCGTATACGACTCGTAATTTGGTGGTTGTCTTTTGCGGTGATATAACGGCATGATGCGGCAAATAATGAACCAAACCATTAACTGATGACCTTTCAACCTTTTCAATCATTCCCTTGTTTAGTTGATCTTTGCTCATTGGAGACGACTTTGGTTTATTGGCAGTAAGCACATGATCTGTACCTTTATACGGTTGTGACGAATATTGCATAGGAGGCCTTTTATACGGCTGTGTTAATTGCTGGATAGAAGGCACGTTATGTTAATATCCTTTATTAATTGGCCACGAATCAACAGCTCCTTTCTCATTTTCCTTTCCTTTCTTCTCTGCTCTTTCTCTGGCAAGAATATATTCCTGCAATGAATCTCTGAGCGTTGGGATAGTCCATTTATTATTTGCACCATGATGTATTTCAAGTTGGACAAGAACATCCTCTGGGAGTTTAGCTCTTATCATCGACACAAATACAGCTTGATTGATATCTTGATCCAAAACCTCCAAACTGCGTAAATGCTGGTTCACTGTATCAAATAGATATCTTAAACTACCGGTTTTGTTCGATGCTGGTGGTAGATTAATCAATTTACTGTAATGAAAATCGACAACCTCTTGTACATTTCCGAATCGATCTCTAAGAATTTCAATGGCTATTTTGTAATTAATGTCTGATAATGTCAGACCTGACACTGCTCGTTGTGCCTCTCCGTATAACTTGCTCTTTAAGTAATTAAACTTTTCACTGTTTGAAAGTGTTTTATTTTCATGCACAGAGCACTTGAAGGAATCCCAGAATTCACTCCATTTTGTTTTATCTCCTCCGAATGGTATTAATTCCAATTTTGGTAACTTCATGGAATGTTTACCTTTGTTCAACTGACTTTCCATCAGTTTTTCTTGTTGTTATCCCCACGCTTTTTGAAAAAAAGGTGGGGATATTGTGGTTATCCGTCTGTCCGTCCGTCCTGGCCACTATCTCCTCCTACACTAAAAGCACTAGAACCTTGAAACTTACACACATGGTAGCTATGAGCATATGTGCGACCCTGCACTATTTGGAATTTTGATCTGACCCCTGGGTCAAAAGTTATAGCGGTTGGGGTGGGGCCGCGTCAGAAATTATCACTCATTTTTTTAGGTTATTTTACATTTACTTCTTTATTTCTACACCGATTCACTTCAAATTGATACTGGACCTCTCTTATGACAATACGGTAAATCTCAACCATGCATGGCCCCATTCCCAACCCTGGGGCGCCCCGCCCACATAGGCCACACCCACCAAAAATTTCCATTTACTATAATTTTTTCATTTCTACACGGATTCACTTCAAATTGATACTGAACTTTTGTTATGACATTAGGGTCAATCTCAACTATGCATGGCCCCAATCCCAACCCTGGGGCGCCCGCCCACATAGGCCACACCCACCAAAAAATTCCATTTACTATAATTTTTTCATTTCTACACGGATTCACTTCAAATTGATACTGAACTTCTCTTATGACATTAGGGTCAATCTCAACTATGCATGGCCCCATAACCAACCCTGGGGCCCCGCCCACATAGACCACACCCACCCAAAATTGCCTTTACTATAATTTCTTTATTTCTACGCCGATTCACTTCAAATTGATATTGAACTTCTCTTATGACAAAACAGTCAATCTCAACTATGCATGGCCCCATTACCAACCCTGGGGCGCCCCGCCCACATAGACCACACCCACCCAAAATTGCCTTTTACTATAATTTCTTCATTTCTACACCGATTCACTTCAAATTGATACTGAACCTCTCTTATGACAATACGGTCAATCTCAGCTATGCATGGCCCCATTACCAACCCTGGGGCACACCTCTAGGTCAAACATTCGGCGTGGGGATACGCGTCGGCCTCTGCCGCGCCATTTCTAGTTGAATTTGTATCTGCATTAGTTTTTGCATGTCTTTGTGCAACTCCATAAACTCGGCAGAATGCGCTACCTCACAGGTTTTTTTTTTACTAAGAAAGTGACGCCGATATTCAGCGTCTTCGCCTACCAGAATTTTTCCCCTAAAACTACCATTTCCCCTCCAAAAATATTATTTTTCACCAAAATATAATATTTTACCCTCAAAGAAATGTTTTTTATTCTTTTGGGAAGTCGACACTTATCCAATTTGTACCATGTACAACGATCTTGCTCTCTCTCTCTCTCACTCTCGACGAACACTCAAATCTGGGAATCCCAGTGATTCTATATATAGCTCTTAAATTACGTCATGGAAACCGGGCAACTAATCATATTTACTGGATTCCGGTCTTGGGCGAGAAGGGTGTTTCGTCAATTAATTACCCGAAACCAGTCGAATTTTCATCCGGGTTATGTGAAAGCCAAGATATAAACATTAAAACAGAAAAAATTCTCACAATTGGCGTTCATACATGAACAAAATAAAGCGTTCGGACTCGGAAAATATTAATTGAGTTGACGCATTTTTTAAGAATGAATCATCAAAAACCGTTGAAACCCAACAGGATTCGGAGGTACATGTAATCAACATCGATTAATACTGTCAGATTATTGTGAAAGTGAAAGTAGACAATCAGCAGCTGCCGCACCTTTACCTTCCAATACTGTAGCAGATCTTGATCGTCAACCCATTCATCATGAAATTGAAATCACAATATTGACATCGTTCCCCGGCCCCAGTTAAAAACATTTCCCATTATTAGATCTACCCCTGCAACTTTATTTAGGACTTTGACTTTAATATCATACTTGTTCATGTGTTGAAGAACAAAAAGGTCAGAGACATGCCTCTTTTTCTAAAAAAAACCCTGAAGTCTGTAGGCGAATTATAGACATTGAAATGAACAGTTTTTATTTTTTCCCCAAATATGTCTCTTTCGCGCTCGATTTTCCCCTTTTACCCAGCGTCCAGCGTCTTCCCCTTTTTCTAAAAAAATTCCCTGCCTCACTTGGTTCATTCATCAATTGTTGTTTTTCTCTTTTCACCTTCACACTAAGCAACACCTCTTTGTTTTCCGGATGATAACACAAGAAAGCTTACGCCTAGGATCATGAAACTTCATATGTACATTGATCATGACTCGCAGATGACCCCTTTTGATTTTCAGGTCACTAGGTCAAAGGTCAAGGTCACGGTGACCCGAAATAGTAAAATGGTTTCTGGATGATAACTCAAGCACGCTTATTCCTAAGATCATGAAACTTGATAGGTAGATTGATCATGACTCGCAGATGACCCCTATTGATTTTCAGGTCACTAGGTCAAAGGTCAAGGTCAATGTGACCCAAAATAGTAAAATGGTTTCCGGATGATAACTCAAGAACGCTTATGGCTAGGATCATGAAACTTCATAGGTACAATGACTGGCAGATGACCCCTATTGATTTTCAGGTCACTAGGTCAAAGGTCAAGGTC
This sequence comes from Dreissena polymorpha, assembly GCF_020536995.1. NCBI lineage: Eukaryota > Metazoa > Mollusca > Bivalvia > Myida > Dreissenidae > Dreissena > Dreissena polymorpha. The sequence continues at coordinate 66,564,373 of NC_068367.1, read as the reverse complement.
ACAGTGACAAAAACCATATTCACACAATGGCTGTCACTACAATGGAGAGCCCATATGGGGGCATGTTTTACAAACAGCCCTTGTTTGTTTTTTTTAAGATCATCTCACAAATGACCACCACACCCTTACACTATACCCCACCCCCCCAATTATTATTTTTTTAAACACAAATAATAATTTTTATTTTTTTATTTTTGAAATACCGTCCAACAATTGCACCCAAGAACTCCCCCCACCCCTGATTTTTTTTGTGTGCATTTTTTTGCATTTTTTATGCATTTTTGGAAGATAATGTAATAAATGTCCACATCCCCACACTATACAACACTCTTCACTCCACCTCTCCCTCCTTTGTGATTGAAATTGAGAGTCCCTTCACCTTTAAAAAGAAAATAGATGAGAGGTCTGCACCCGCAAGGCGGTGCTTTTGTTAATGGCAGGCTGTCAAGCGGTCAAACTTTTTCCTACTTTTTCCTACTATTTCCTACTTTTTCATCAGGATCCTACTTTTTCCTTTTTTTTACCAAATCTTCCTACTATTCCTACTTTTTCATTTTAAATTGAGAATTTTTTTTTTAAAGAGTTTATTTAGTAAACTTGCAGGATGAATGAATCAATGGCATGACTGTATCCATGGTAATGTGCATTCATCTAGATGAGACCTGACAATTAACCCATGCTGACTGTCTTCTAGCACCTCTTCAGGAAGCATAAATATTTATTTCTTATGTAACTTTTGAAAATATTGACATTTTTTTTAAGTAACAATAGTGCCTTGTTTACTTCCTTAGCATTTGTACACTGCAGACTTCACATACCTTACACAGTTCCCAGTGATGCAAGAGCTGAGGGCACCCATTGTTTATTCCAGTTTTATTTTGTCTCTATTGACAACAATTTGACCAAACCTTATGCATATTTACATGATACTGCTGTTTGGAATGTAGAGATATAGAGATACCATGTATTGTATGAGTGGTTATGAAATATGGAATTTATTACACAAGTTATTGGAAAAAGATAAAACTGATACTTTGCTGAGTTTTCATCATTTACAAATATAATGTAATAAATTCTGTATTACATGACAACAGATATGATGTTCTATTGATATCATAGGTACATCATGTTTAGTAATTAAAGATAAATGCACAGAGCCTAAATGTCCCGATACATTTTTATGCTCCCGGTAGGGTGGCATATAGCAGTTTGTTTTTTTTTCTTTTTCATAAAATTTCATATAGCAGTTGTTCTGTCAGTCCGTTTGTCTGTCTGTCTGTCTGTCTGTGTGTCTGTCCGAAAACTTTAATATGGGCCATAACTTTTGCAATATTGAAGATAGCAACTTGATATTTGGCATGCATGTGTATATCATGGAGCTGAACATTTTGAGTGGTGAAAGGTGAAGGTCATCCTTCAAGGTCAAAAGTAAAAAAGTACAATCCAAGGGAAGTAATAAGCTTTAAAAGGGAGATATTTTCTAAACCTGCCAAATGATATATTGAAATTTTATTTCAAAGCGGCGCAATAGTGGGCATTATGTTTCTGACAAACACAATTCTTGTCTAATGATGCCATAGCTAGTGAGGTAACTTCAAGGTGTTACAGCGTAGTAATAAAATTATTTAACGGCATTATTACACTCCGGCGAAGTAATCAATAATGTAAAAACCATTATTTGAAACTGGAATAAACAATGTAGTGCAACTGTTTCATTGCCCAATCAATGATGTCATAAAAGATGTCAGGTGATAAGGTCCTATCTCCAGTTGCATAATCTGCTCTGCAATGACCAGTTATTTTGAATGTAACTTAAGTTATTATAACTGCACCCTATTGTCAATTTAAAGGTTTCACAATGTAGCTGTAGCAGAGCATTGACACTGCTTTATATACTAGTATTAATCTTGTACAACAAGTTGGTGTATCACTAAATAAATTTGGTCTTCTGCATAAGGATATAACATGCACAATATATTACCATTTTTATATCCATACACAGAAGACCTCAAACCACTTAATTATTTGATGAGACACCAAAATGAACAGCATCTTATTATACTTCTTTATCAGGGTAGCTTTGCTTGAAACTTAATTATCATAGATACACTAAGTGCTAAAATGCCTAGTGGGAAAACAAAGTTTAACCCTTCATGGATGGAGAAGTTGGACAACAGTGGAAAAACACTTGGATCATGGTGCAAGAGAGATACCAGCAATGAGTTTGCAAGATATTTTACTGTCTAAATGAAGTCCATCTTGTTGTAATTCTGGTGCTAATCAACTGATAAGTCATGCAAATGGATAAAAACACAAGGAAAACATGAAATACATGCATGATTATTGACAAAAGCGTGGAAGTGCCCCAAAGCCAAGCAGCTCTCAGGGTGGTGGGGATAAATCTATCTGTATGCAAGTACAACCATCACACAAGGAACAGATACAAAAGGCTGAAATCTTCTGGGCCCTTACAGGCTTGGCGAAATTGCCGGTCCGCCGGTCCTGACCGGCAGATTTCAATTTGGTCCGGCAGGTTTAACAAGAATGTCGGTCCTGGTGACCGGCAAAATGTGAAATGATTGCAAACAAATCTTTTTTTTTCAAGTTGAAAATTCGAAGAGCAAATCGCTTACTACATCATGAAAATGAAATCGCTCGTTGTTTTGATGTTTGCTGTAGGTTTGTTACGAACAATTAGCAAATCCAACTTGTAACACAACACCTACTTTAAACTCGTTTGCAAAATCGCCAACTGCGTTCTAACAAAAAAGATCTTGATAGCTTTTACATATTTTTCGAGTAGGATAAGGACAATAAAATATGGTATCGTGATCAACACAACCATATGCATACGCCATTTTTCATAAGTGTAAAGAGTACAGTGCATTATGGGGCAGAGCTTTCATTGGACGAGCGAATTTAAATTTAGATTGAATGCAATACGATACATGTACAAAGAAATGTTTTTATTGCATCATATGCAGTGCCATGTAAAAAAACGTGCTTCCCGCGGACTTTCTGATACTGGTCAAAAATGAAAATGAATCTCTGTTAACAATTACACTGCGTTAGCATGTAAATAAATCGTCTTTTTTATTTAATTAATTACTAGTAAACGTTCTGAAAAATGAAATGCCTTAATCATTAAATGTCAGGTAACGTGTTTTGTACTGTGCGCAGTATATTTTAACAGCCGCTCCAAACTGCAATCATATTAAAGTAAGAATGTTTAAATCGTTTCGAATAACTTTAATTTGATAATTATTCGGCTTGCACATACGTTATTGAAATTATCGCACCGAACCGTTCTAATAGGGAATACATGTAATAAAAACTGACACGCGAATTTTTCACAACATGATTGACATTACACAACCGATTAACACCAATTAGCTGCCAGTGTAACCTCTAAGCGATTAAAATCAATTTAACGGCCGGTTGAATAAAGAGATCAAGATGTGATCGCTGCCATTTTTGAATTTTCTAGTTAAGTTGTTGTTGCTTTACGGTCCGGCTAAATTTTCTCCGGACCGGCACATTTTCTGAAATGCCTGTCCGGATGACCGGCAGATTTTTTCTAATTTCGCCATGCCTGCCCTTAAGGTAGCTTCAAGTGGGTATCCATACAGAACATGTGATGGCACTCCTGCTCTGTTTCAAGCTATGTTTCCTGGACCTGTGTCTAAAAAATTAGTATTATGTATTCCTACTTATGAGGGAAAAGTTCCTACTTTTTCCTACTTTTTTCCTACTTTTCTTGCAAAAGTAGTTCCTATTTTTTCCTACTTTTCCTCCTTGCTGATCAATAACGACCCAGTGTGAACATGGAAGCTGATTATAAAATATTTGTTAACTAATAACAAGAAATATCTTTAAACAAGAAATATCTTTAAAAAAGATATACGGCGTAAATAGTTTAATGAATGAGATCAAGGATAGCGAATGTCTTTTTCTGTGCAGTTCTTAGCTGCATCACACGCAGTACGGGATGTTACGGGGAGTTTTCGCGGCTTATTTTACATTATAACAAATTGCTGGTCATAAACCTATAGATACAAAACAGAAAACCAAAAGAAGAATGGAAGTGAAATTTAAACATATGAGTCAACCGGCCACACGAGAAGTATCCGTATTTATAGGCGCGTTCTTCGAACAAACCTGTTTTAGTGGTTTGTCGGGCATTGCTATTTGATTCGATTATTAACAGTATCAATTATCATCGTGCTAATGCTTAAAGTAATATTATGGGCATTTTGCACTGTTGAATTGAGCTGAAAACTCACCTTGCTACCAGTTGTTTATAAAAATATATTTTATATTCGATATTCTTACGTGACCCACCCAGTCCTGTAAGCTGAAATGATCCGTAAAACAATTTCGTGTCTTTGTGTCGTATGAACAAATCTGCACTAAAACTAAATTTAGGTTCAACTCGTAAACGCATGATTAGTTGTCAAACGAAAGTACGGTTGATATTCAAATGCATTATTTTTCTCTTTCTGGTATATTGTTTTAGTATGATGATGCTGCATTAATTAATATAAGTGAATATGAAGTAGAAACATAAAAAATAATCAACGGTTGCGATAGACACCTATAAACTGTTACATGCTCATAATATCACTTTAGTACATTAGGCAATATGGACGAATAATTATTGTTAAATTTATCAACAATAATATTTATCATTGTATTGTTGAAAACACATTAAGAATCTATTATTTACATACCATAATTATATTGCTGAATATCTTCATTTAACATATTTCTGGTCTAAAGAAAATTCCAGGTCACCTAGTTCACGGATAGCGTCTTTATTATATAACGATTATTTTACTGGCCGCCAACTCCGGTGATGACCTGTATATAAACTCTGAATGTCCGCGTATTGACCCGATATACCTCGCGGGTTGAAATGCAATGCTTTAAAGTGAGGCCTCGCTTCCATTGCTCTTTATACTTTTACATGTTAACATGTTGACAGGAATAAGGAAGTAAGTACTAAATATGAGAACATAGCCTTTTAAGTATAAAGGCTCTTGCGCTGGTAATACTCTGAAAATAAAAGGTGTACGCACAAACTGTATTGATGTCGAGAATTGAGTGTAAAACTGTTCTATCTATTAAGCCTTTTCATTCGAGATAAAATTGTTTCATACAGTAAAACAGTGTTAAAAAGACGCGGATATGTTTCCAATGTTCTGGTGGTATACTCAAATCAGCCAATGGAATAAATGAAGTGTATTCATTCGTACCTAGCCGCGGGAAATTTTATTGGAATTTTATTGGGCACTTACAAAGGTCAGGCTAAGGTGAAAAGCTGGCTTATGCAGCTTACGCCGAAAAAGATATACGGCGTTGATTGTGGTCGATGTTTATGAACGATCAAAAGTTATCTCTATGAGATAAAAAGTAGCGGATGCCTTTTTTCTGCGCAGTTCTTAGCTACATCATAAGCAAATCAATTACGGGGTGTTGCGCCAGATTTCGTGGCTTATTTTGCTTTATGTGATATTATTACTCAGATATCTATATTTACAGAATAGAAAAACACAAGAAACATGAACATAAACGAGTGCATATAGGTCAGCCGGCAATACTCGAATCTTATTTAATTGCATAATTATAGTATAGTGAATTATTGTGCTCATGCTTAATAAACTGGTCTAATTGGATAAATATTTCTAATTAATTTTATCAAAATTGGTCCTTATCATGCAAATGTTGAAACCAGATTAAAAATCGATGATTGATAATAATATCGCCGAATATCTTTATTTAGTATCTTTCTGATCAAAACAGACTTTAAGTGCACAAAGTTTACGAGACGGCGTTTATATAAAGATTTCTGCAACTGACCGCAAACTGACCTTGATACCTTGCGGATTGGAATGCAATGCATTACAGTCACTACGTTATTGTCAGTAAGACCGGTGTAAAACATTGATCGCAACCCCTTCTGCGAACTCCGGTGATGAACTGTATAAAAACTATGACTTTCACAAATGGCCGCGAATTGACCCGAAACCTCGCGGGTTGAAATGCAATGCAAGTAAGTACTAAATATGAGAATATAGCCTTTAGTATAAACGCTTTTGCGCTGGTAATTCTCTGAAAATAAAAGGTGAACGCACAAACTGTATTTATGTCGAAAATTGATTGTAAAACTGTTCTATCTATTGAGCCTTTTAATTAGAGATAAAATTGTTTCATGCAGTAAAACAGTGTTACAAAGACGCGGATATGTTTCCAATGTTCTGGTGTTATACTCAAATCAGCCAATGGAATAAATGAAGTGTATTCATTCGTACCTAGCCGCGGGAAATTTTATTTGAGTATTATTGGACACTTACAAAGGTCAAGTCAGGGTGAAAAGCTTGCTTAATACAGCTTACGCCGAAAAATCATTTATTTACTACATTTTCTGTATTCATAATTCCTTGAAAGGCTTGCTTTGCTGGATGGGCTTAAGTATCTGGATGGACTGTCTGAATGGGCTAGCCTGTCTGGAAAGGGATTGACAGGCCTATCAGCACGTTGAGGGCCTGAGCTGGTGTAGCTGCATTAACAAAATCAAAGTACTGAAACTACTGGTTTGACGATGCTTTTGAAGAGGATGAATATATAGAAGATATTTGTTGGATTCGGTGGCATATCGATTTTCCCAGAAAAAATGCGAAAAATATCGATATTTTCACTGTTATTTTTCACTGTTTAAAAAAGTGAAATACCAGTTTATTTCACTGATATTTTTGTATAAATCACCGGAAAGCATAACATAAATAAGCATCCATTAAAGTTAATCTACATCACCGCAATTGTGTAATTTTTATTGCTTGTCATTTATCCGCAGACCAATAGTTAATGGTTGTGGTGCAATCGTTTTCGTTCTTGGACACTGCATCCCTTCAATCAGTTCAATGAAATTTATTTACCTAAATATCTCATATTTGAACTTAAAATTCTTTTGGGAGAAATGGTCCAGACAACTGGATAAAACAGCAACAATATGCTAACCCATTATTTTTCGAGGAACATAATTGAGAATTCCTGTGCTAGCCCCCAATCACAGTATGTTGGGGTATAATAATAATCGAACTTTGTTTTTCTTCTCAAAAGATTGTCGTAGATTACAAATTGATGAATATTTCATCCAAGACTACAAGTTTTAGAAAGCCATTTTTTTTAATTTTTGTTATTGATAAACAAGGTTTTGTAACAATCTATACTATACATAGATAGCTTTATTAGCACAATGTGGCTCACCTGAAACAGATTGTTTCCTAGTGGTGTTAACTAATTTTTCATGAAGATCTAGAAAAAAAGGCATTGTGAGTATGAACAAACTATTTGCGTCTATCCAATCTAGTTGAGTCTTGTTACCAAGATCCTACTTTTATTTATTTGAACATTCTGATCAACTGCCATGAAGATCAGGTAAAAAATGTAAGTTTTAACATAGATTTTAATGATTTTAGTTATTGATCAACTGCTTGGAAGCACATGACCCACTTTGGAACGTGACCTGTTAATCACTGAGACTAGACCTTATGACCTAAATGTTAACTATGCTACTTTCATGCTTGACTTTGAAATCATTTAAAATAATGTTCTAACCAATTTACAAGTGGATCAGAGAGAGAGAATGTGACCATTAAACTATTAACAGACCTTTTCTTATATTTGACCTAGTTCCCTAATTTTTTTATAAAATATGAAAACAAAAATGACATAGAGGTAAGTTTCATAAGAATCTGGCAAAGAGGTGACACCCAAATTATCTTATGTGTTCACAATAAACTTTGGATAAAATACAACAAAGAGTGATAACAAAAGCTCACCTTGTCACATCATAACAAGTGAGCAAAATAACCAAAACTTTGACATCATATAATTGCTCAGTTACTTCCAATAACAATAAAATGTTACTTTTGAAACAAATACAATACCTTCCCTTTCTTACTACAGGCTGTTCTAAAACAAGATAGACCTGTATTCCTCACCCAAAACTCCTTCTATAGTGTCAAAAACTTGTGTATGATTTGACAGTGTCAAAAACTTGTGTATGATTTGACTAAGTTGTAACCTAGCTTTAGCCTGCCAGGACCAACTTGCAAATTCAGCTTTTGATTTGATTAAGATCATTGTAAGCAATTTTCATGAAAATCAAGAAGATAATGTGACCTGTAGAAAGGTAAATAAAGTTTTCTATATTTTAACCTAATGACCTAGTTTTTGACAAACTACCAACTTTCAAACTGAAACTTTATTTCATCGAGATAACATTCAATTCTGTCCAATTTTCATGAAGACCTGGAAGAAAATGTGACCTCTGGAGTGTTCACTAACCTTTTCTGTGATTTGGTTTGTTGAGCTAATTTGGACCACATATTACCTACTTTCAAACTTAACCTAGAATTGACAGAGATGAACATTTACCAACATAAGACAAAGAAGGGCTGTTTGTAAAACATGCATGCCCCCTATATGGGCTGTCAGTTGTAGTGGTAGCCATTGTGTGAATACATTTTTTGTAACTGTGACCTTGGCATTTGACCAAGTAACCTGAAAATCAATATGGATTATCTTCCAGTCATGATCAATTTACCTATGAAGTTTCATGATCCTAGGCCTTGCTTTTCTTTAGTTATCATCAGGAAACCTTTTTACTGTTATGAGTCACTGTGACCTTGACCTTTGACCAAGTGATATGAAAATCAATAAGGGTTATTTACCGGTCATGATCAATGTACCTATAGGTTTAATGGTCCAAGGCGTAAGCATTTTTGAGATATCATCTGGATACTATTTTACTGCTTTGAGTCACTTTGACCTTGACCTTTGACCTAGTGACCTAAACATCAATAGGGGTAACCTGCAAGTCATGATCAATGTACCTATGAATTTTCATGATCCTAGACGTAAGCATTCTTGAGTTATCACACGGAAATCATTAAACTGTTTTAACTCACTGTAACCTTGACCTAATGACCTGAACATCAATAGGGGTCATCTGCGAGTCATGGTCAATGTACCTATGAAGTTTCATGATCCTAGGCGTAAGCTTTCTTGTGTTATCATCCGGAAACCATTTTACTGAGTCAAGTCACAGTGACCTTTGACCTAGTGACCTTTAACTCAATAGGGGTCATCTGCGAGTCATGATCAATGTACCTAAGAAGTTTCATGATCATAGGCGTAAGCATTCTTGACTTATCATTTGGAAACCATTTTTCAAATTTGAGTCACTGTGACCTTGACCTTTGACATAGTGACCTGAAAATCATTAGGGGTCATTTTCGAGTCATGATCAATGTACCTATATAGTTTCATGATCCTAGGCATAAACGTTCTTGAGTTATCATCCTGAAACCATTTTACTATTTGGGGTCATCGTGACCTTACCTTTGACATAGTGACCTGAAATTAAATAGGGATCATCTGCGAGTCATGATTAATGTATTTGTGAAGTTTCATGATCCTAGGCATAAGTGTTCTTGAGTTATCATCCGGAAACCATTTAACTATTTCGGGTCACCATGACCTTGACTTTTGACCTAGTGACCTCAAATGGGGTCATAATTATGCGAGTCATGATCAATGTATCTATGAAATTTCATGATCCTAGGCATAAGCGTTCTGAGTTACCATCCAGAAACCATTTTACTATTTCAGGTGAAATTGACCTTTGACCTAGTGACCTGAAAATCAATAGGGTTCATCTGCGATGTCATGATCAATGAACCTATGAAGTTTCATGATCCTAGACATAAGCGTTCTTGAGTTATCATCTGGAAACCATTTAACTATTTCGGGTCACCGTGACCTTGACCTAGTGACCTCAAAATCAATAGTGGTCATCTGCGAGTCATGATCAATGTACACATGAAGTTTCATGATCCTAGGCATAAGTGTTCTTGAGTTTTTATCAGGAAACCATTTCACTATTTCAGGTCACCATGACCTTGACGTTTGATATAGTGACCTGAAAATCAATAGTGGTCAACTGCGAGTCATGATCAATCTACCTATCAAGTTTCATGATCCTAGGCATAAGCGTTCTTGAGTTATCATCCGGACACCATTTTACTATTTCGGGTCACTGTGACCTTGACCTTTGACCTAGTGACCAGAAAATTAATAGGGGTCATCTTCGAGTCATGATCAATGTACCTATGAAGTTTCATGATCCTAGGCATAAGCGTTCTTGAGTTATCATCCGGAAACCATTTTACTATTTCTTTTTTTTGTTAAACGTCGTCAATTATTAATTGTATATAGATTTCTCTATAGTTTGAAAAACGTTTAGGCAAATATTTCTCATGTAAGATAAAATGCAAATAATTAATAAAATATTCCCTTTTAATCAGTATGTTGGTTTATCGGTCAATAACAATATCACTTTGAACATTGAATTATTTAAAAGTTATAACAAACATTAAATGTTCTCCGAACGAATGACTCATAACACATATAACAGATTGATAGGAAGATATGAACAAATCAAGGTTTGTAGCTTGCCCGCCTAGAATGGTCCTGTTAGTATGGAAGTACTTGATATATAAATTTATTAGCCTGTCGGTGTTGTAAAGACATAAAATATTTTATGAATGTCTCAAAGTGTAGAATTATTTTGCATTTAGTAAAAGAAAGGCAACATATAACTCTTAAGTAGCTGACAAGAACTTGTGGCTAAATACAACTACATGTAAAGAGGCATCATGATTCTTGAAAATAAAAGTAAACATCAGTATATATGAATTTTCTGATCAAAAGTTTTATTTTTAGTGAATAGGGGAAATACATTTTCAAGAATAAACAATATAATTATAAATGTTTTGGCGAAGTGCATCATAGTATTATCATAGTACAGTTTTGTTCTAAAAATCCTGTAACATTTTTTTAATTTCATAACACCTTGTTGCAAAAAAAAATCATGAAAAATAGAATTTTCAGAGTAACCTATTAAAATAAAATAAACAAGGGCTGTTTGTAAAACATGCATGCCCCCCATATGGGCTCTCCGTTGTAGTGACAGCCATTGTGTGAATATGTTTTTTGTCAATGTGACCTTGACCTTTGACCTAGTGACCTGAAAATCAATAGGGGTCATCTGCGAGTCATGATCAATGTACCTATGAAGTTTCATGATCCTAGGCCCAAGCGATCTTGAGTTATCATCCGGAAAACCACCTGGTGGACGGAGCGACAGACCAACAGACCGACCGACATGTGCAAAGCAATAAACCCCCTCTTCTTCGAAGGGGGGCATAAAAATGATTTATATGACCTTAGATATTATTTTTGCAATCATTTTTCATCAATTACAAATGTTTAAAAAAATTATTGTTTCATGCAACTCATGGTACCAGTTTTTTGTCAGAAAATTAATCACATTTTTTAAAAATGCATTACCCCTTGTTGCCAAAAAAATCATGAACAATATAATTTTCAAAGATATCCTTTAAACCAAAAGAAAATGCCTTCTTAAACCTTAAATATTATTCCTTCAAGCATTTCACATCAATAATTTATGTTTGAAAAAATCATTGGTTCATGCTTAATACTGTTTGATATACTGTAAATAATGTAACTACACATCCAAGTAGTGAGTCCATCAAACTATTGTGTCACACGTTCGGTTAGCGTGTGCTCTTTCTTATGAGTGACCGATTTGTTACTTTCACGTTGTTTCCCCAAGTGCGCAGGATAATGAAAGACTGTAAGTCAGAGCAACATTAACTGTAGAACTTTATTGACACAAACACACAGCAAGATGGCAATAGAGCAGAGGTCTTGAACAAATGCTATTAATTGTTAACAATACATATTTTACAACTGAAAGTATTCAATATCTAAAACATCAAACTTTAGGGAATAACTCGCTCTTAGCAAGAGGTAACTGAAGAATTTTAATATATAAAATAATCACCAAATATTTAGACTTGCATGTAGAATGAACAATTGTAATACATACAAAATACTGAACTTATATTACGTATACAAGTAAAGTAGAAATAAAATAAATGTCTTACCTGTAAGTCAGAGCAACATTAACTGTAGAACTTTATTGACACAAACACACAGCAAGATGGCAATAGAGCAGAGGTATTGAATCCATTCTGCGTTTGGCTTATATAGGAGTTGGTTGCCATCTGCTGTTGTTATGGTCACATTTGGTTTAGATTTGCTCTGACCCACAATTAGGTAATGGCAACAAAGTATGTTGTAACATCAAAAGGGAGCTTTGATTAAGATGCCAATAACAGGCTGTCATTTAAGATCTCAACATGAATAATTTGTTTGTGACTTAATTTATGTTATGTTATAATCTTTTACATGCATTGTTGACAATATTGGAATATTGAAAAAGTGTTACAGCAAAACTGTAGAAGGATGTAATGTTGATGCAATAATCTTTAACAAGCATTGTTGCTTATATTGGAAATATTGGAAAGGTATTTGATGATTCTCTTAACAATAAGTGATGTAAATATGTTGTATAATATTGCATTTACAACTAAGATTGTGTTACCCCTAAATATCATATTGCCAGAGATTGACAAGAAAACAGACATCAAGTGTAGCTGTACAAGATCATGAAACCCTACAACAATAAACAAATATACAAATGACATATACTATTAAACAAATATTGAAATGGTCAAATAACTATAAAACTATTACTATAAAATCTTCAAATATGCAAATGACTGCATATATAAATGCAAAACAATATAAAATCTTCAAATATGCAAATGACTGCATATATAAATGCAAAACACTGTGAAATCTTCCCCTGCGCTGTGAAACCAATGCTCCTGCATTGTAAACAAATCAAAGAAACTGTGAAGTATCAAGTTAAATGAACAATTTAAAATGATGACTATATGATGAGGTTAGGCAATATTTACAACAACATGAGAACAACATGAAAAAGAACATTCTAGACTGTAAAAAAGGTTATAAGTTAAGTAATTAACAAAGTGTTCTTACTCAAAATCTTGCACAATTGCAGCTCCATTTAAATGATTGTTACCAACAATGGAATGAACAGGAAAAAAAATCCCGTATAGACAACATTAGGCCTAATTTAGAGTTATTGTCTCTAGAATGGGTTGTAGAACCGTGCACTTAGTTCTTAGCACTTTATTCATGATGATCAGTCATTACTTTAAAATTAACCCACTGTAAAGACAAACTCAGGTTGAGGTTTAATATTGAACCAAGAAAGGTATGCCATCTTAACAAAAATGCAAGCTTCATCATTTTAAATGGAGGCAATGAATTGTTTAAATGGGACAATTAAATTTTAATTAGATTACTGTCATGTTACAAGATAACTCTATATTAAGAATCTTAAAGGATCAACATAAACCTAGGTTATAACCCAAACTTACTAACAAACTAATGACATAATGAGAAAAACTAAACACATACAAAAGGTGTGAAATGACAAAACACTACATATATCAACTATTCAGTTTCTTCTTTTCTGTCTTGGTAGGGCCCTACATGGAAATGCGAGAAATCTAACCTCTGATAATTTAAAAACAACCCCTTTATGATGATAAAACTACTAATTATTGACATCTCTTTCGTAAACACACGCCCAATCTTGAAAAAAAAGGTTCCCTATGTTATGTTTATTTTTGTATGTCTGGTATTTGGAAGTGTAGACATTCTTATAATGTCTAATGTCTGTCTAAAAGAGAAAAATACAACCTCAGAAAATGACTGGCAGATCCAGTGTGAAAGTCCTATCAGTTGTTCCACACAAACATGGTTTGTCACCTATGCATGTTGGAGTACATCTACCGTGAAGTTTAGGTAGAGTCACTGACAAAAGATAGCGACCTGACCGTTTTATATGCTGTAGAATTCTTGGAAGTTACAAGATCATAGATCATTTTTTTGTAACATAATATTCCGTAATTCTACAGTTAAATGGTCCTTACTATGATCATAATCATAGTACATGTAGACTGCAAATCCTAATACCAGACTACCATTATCAGAATGAAGTAAATTAAATGATCTTTTAAACTATGGTTAATAAATGTTAGGAACACCTACCATTAAACTGACAATATATTTGAAAAAAACTATCACTAAAATACAGGTAAACATAATATGTACACAAAAACTGTTTCTTTGTCCTTTTTTTATATAACATTTTTCCTGTTTTTTTTTATTGTTGTTTGAATTTAGGCTATATACAGTTTCAATTCATAATTTACTTTTTCTATCATAAATTTTTCTATTTTTGTGGAATTTTACATATTTTTAATAAATAAAATTTAACCCATTTTATCGGTTATTTATGCGATTGATTCTTTTGACAAATTTCCCAAAGTAAACCCTTAGTCGGTAAGATTTCTTAGTCAATTCGATGTAAAAACTGGGCCTACCTTGGTATCTTGCCATTCCCTAGAATGTGGAGGGAGATGTTTGGTCCGGGCTGTGGAGGTTGTCTGTGGTCGATTGTGGTTGTCTGAGCTGTGGTCTGGGTTGACTGCTGTGCTCGCCTCTGTGGAAGGCAGTGACTGGTCCCGCTGTAGACGGCTGTCTTTGATCCGAGCTGTGGTCGGCTGTCGCTGTCCCAGCTGTGGTCTGGTCCTCTGTTGCCCTTGTCAAGGATCTGAGTAGATATGGTCCTGGCACTGATGGAGTCCTCTTCATGGGATCGTCTGATTCTCACCACTGTCACACGTTCGGTTAGCATGTGCTCTTTCTTATGAGTGACCGATTTGTTACTTTCACGTTGTTTCCCCAAGTGCGCAGGATAATGAAAGACTGTAAGTCAGAGCAACATTAACTGTAGAACTTTATTGACACAAACACACAGCAAGATGGCAATAGAGCAGAGGTCTTGAACAAATGCTATTAATTGTTAACAATACATATTTTACAACTGAAAGTATTCAATATCTAAAACATCAAACTTTAGGGAATAACTCGCTTTTAGCAAGAGGTAACTGAAGAATTTTAATATATAAAATAATCACCAAATATTTAGACTTGCATGTAGAATGAACAATTGTAATACATACAAAATACTGAACTTATATTACGTATACAAGTAAAGTAGAAATAAAATAAATGTCTTACCTGTAAGTCAGAGCAACATTAACTGTAGAACTTTATTGACACAAAAACACAGCAAGATGGCAATAGAGCAGAGGTATTGAATCCATTCTGCGTTTGGCTTATATAGGAGTTGGTTGCCATCTGCTGTTGTTATGGTCACATTTGGTTTAGATTTGCTCTGACCCACAATTAGGTAATGACAACAAAGTATGTTGTAACATCAAAAGGGAGCTTTGATTAAGATGCCAATAACAGGCTGTCATTTAAGATCTCAACATGAATAATTTGTTTGTGACTTAATTTATGTTATGTTATAATCTTTTACATGCATTGTTGACAATATTGGAATATTGAAAAAGTGTTACAGCAAAACTGTAGAAGGATGTAATGTTGATGCAATAATCTTTAACAAGCATTGTTGCTTATATTGGAAATATTGGAAAGGTATTTGATGATTCTCTTAACAATAAGTGATGTAAATATGTTGTATAATATTGCATTTACAACTAAGATTGTGTTACCCCTAAATATCATATTGCCAGAGATTGACAAGAAAACAGACATCAAGTGTAGCTGTACAAGATCATGAAACCCTACAACAATAAACAAATATACAAATGACATATACTATTAAACAAATATTCAAATGGTCAAATAACTATAAAACTATTACTATAAAATCTTCAAATATGCAAATGACTGCATATATAAATGCAAAACAATATTAAATCTTCAAATATGCAAATGACTGCATATATAAATGCAAAACACTGTGAAAATTGCAACCGAAACACCTGGTGTGCCAAAGCACCAGCCGAAGTCAAATGCCTTCTGACTTGGTGCATTTTACTATTTATATTTGTATGCATTTGTATGTGTTTGAAAAAATGTATAATCTTTAATGACATCTTCTGACCATGCATGTCCTAGATTTAAAAATCCAGGCCCTGGTCTGACACATTGGTAACATTAATGTTAAACTGTTACCAGGCTTCTGAATTTAATTAGCCAGGTCACAGGAAAAGGGCAGTCTAATATGTATCCAATTAAACTATTTTTATCCCACTTTTACACCGAAATCGGTTGATTAAAGCCCCGTTGATTAAATTTCATCTATAATCAACGGCAAGGCTATAATCAATGGCACGAAATGACGTCATCAACTGCCGAACCGGGACTACTTTTTCCCACGCACCTCGTCGCCTGTATTTGCCAAGTTCATCAATAATAAAAACAATCTCAAATGTTTGTCAATCTTAATGGCCTTAAAACAAATAAAAGTAGCAAAAAAACGTGTTTTTTGTCATTTATTTTTATTAAAACCTCTAGTATTATGTAAATTTAACACTATGTTGCAAATAGGTTCTGTTGTTGTTGCTCCCCTTTGAAGAAGTCAGTTCGAGTTGCTCCCCTTTGACTATAGAACACAATCGTCTGCGAAATCGTAAACCCCTCAAAATGTCGGACGAATTTGACAAAGTCAATTTCTCATTAACTTGGGATGAATTAAATAATGAACATGAGCAACAAGCAACTGAAGTGGAATTAACACTAAGCCAGTTCCAGGAACAATATGGGTTTGATCCATCTATTTTGTTCACAAATGAAATTGAATTGACCATTGAAAATGAAACCAGCCCCAGTAGTAACGCACCATCCAGTAGCAATGTCTTCCCCCCAACTTTAGATCTGCATGAGAATAAAGAGTTCTTAGATGTTAACCTCACTGATGTTGGTGATTTCATTGTCCAAAATGAAAATAAAAAGACTGTATCGAAGACCTTGTCTGACATAAACAAATTTAAAAGGTTTCTTATGTCAAAAGCTGAATCAAAAGAAATCCACCACATAGAACCAACTCTTCTTGATGAGTATTTGGCCACTTTCCTGTTGTCCCTTAAAAAGTCAAATGGCACAGATTTTGAACCAAGCTCCCTCCGTGGCATCATTGCTAGTGTTGACAGGTACCTGAAACGACATCGCTATGGATGTTCAGTCATGACAGGGACTGGAGCCCAATTTGCACTCACAAGGGACACCTACAATGCAAAGAAAAAAAGTCTTAAGAAACAGGTAAAATTGAGATGAACGGTTATAACTAAAAGAAATTTGGCAAAAATAACATATTCAACAGAAAACGTATCATTTATGACAAAATTGGGAAAAAATCCCAAGTGTAGTCTGTTCGAAACTAATACCCTGTCGACATAAAGTTGCAGTTAATAAATAAAAGTCTGAAAGTCACATTAAAAGTAATACTGTAAGCCTACGAAAGATAGAATACTCAAAAAATAAATTTAAATTAAAAAATATAGTCGAAAAGTTAAATGAAACAGTATAATAAATATAAATCACCAATTTAGGGTATGGGAAACCGTCCTAGGGAGGCCCATCCGCTGAGTGATACCGACATCGATCTGCTCTGGGAGAAGGGGATCCTTGGCACGGAGTCTCCGAAAGCCTTGTTAAATACAGTCTGGTTGAACAACTGCCTTCATTTTGGCTTGCGAGGTACAACGGAGCAATACAATTTGCGGTAAGAAACATTTTTACACACAAACACACAAAATATGTATCAATTTTTCTCATTATTTGTTCACCCCATTCACTAAATACATCCGCTTCAACTTAAATGCTGTATTTCATTATTGTTCATATCTGACATTAAATTAAGATTCTTGTATTTTGTTAGGTGGGGAGACGTCCGCCTCCGTGTAGACTCGAATGGTGTCGAGTATCTCGAGTTAAACGAGCGGCAAACGAAAACGCGCACAGGAGAGAACATCGCTGACATAAGAAGTGTCTCCCAAGATGTTCGGCACTTCTGGACCAAGAAATCCCGTGTTAATTTACAAGCTGTACTCGAATATGCGTCCATCTGATTTTTCTTCAGATCAGCACCCTTTCTACCTGGCAACACGCACCATTGACACTGCATCCCAGTGGTTCTTGCGTCAACAATTGGGTGTCAACAAGCTGGGTCAGATGCTGAAGGCCATGGCAAAAGACGCCGGCTTTCCCGAGCACAAGAGAATAACCAACCACTCAGTTCGCAAATTCCTGGTCCAAAAACTTCGAAATGCAAACATTCCACCCACTGAAATCATGGCCATAACAGGGCACAAAAATGTTCAGTCCATAACCAATTATTCCACCATATCTGTTGAACAGCAGCAAAAGTGTTCCAACATTCTTGCTCAGTCCAGTAAATGTAACAAACAAACAGCTTCCTCTTGTTCACCTTCATGCACTGAAATTATGGTCGAAATGCAGCCTACACAACCACTGTCTACCGTTGAACAAGTTGATCTTGATTTTCGTGCCACCCAGTCACTTCACCAGCAAATGTCTTTCTCTCGTTCGAACAACTTTGCCTCACAATTCTTTGGTGCCACTTTCCACATTCAAAATTTTAATGTGAATAATTAGATTAAATCCAAGTTGTTATTGTTATTTCGTCACGAAATAACCACATATTACAACAAAGAAGCAAATGTTTTGCACCTCGTGTTCTAGTTGATAGTTTGAACATCGAAAGTGAATTGTGTGTGGTGTTAGGCTACGTTGTATACAAATGTAGTTCCTTGTATTGAACAACTAAATGTTATATTAATGTTATAAAACTTTTAGATTTGCAATTCAATATGAATAAAATTGTTATTAGTAATGCATGATTCTTTGTCACAGAACGATATTCTGATTATTTTAAATGACAATTTGATCAGCGGTTATTTTTGGAACGCGGAGTAATACACTGATCTTGGTTACACTACAGTCATTATCAAAGTACGACAAACACTCATGAAAACTAATTTTGTTAAAATAAAAAGGTTTACTGAATAAAAAAGTGGGATAAATAGAATAATAGGTTAGTGTTGATTATAGATCAGGTTTATCATGCTCGGCACGAAAACGAAAAAGCACTCGCCAAGGCTCGTGCTTTTTGTTTTCTAAGCCTCGCATGATAAACCTGATCTATAATCAACACTAACCTATTATTCTCTATGTCATTGTCAGAAACCGCTCTTATGCAAACAGCTTTCAAGCAACTGCAGGCTGAACTGGATCTAAACTGGCCACAATCGCCTCAATGTCTCTTTTACTGGGATATGGTTCATTTAACTTTAAAGGGATCTTTTCAAGTTTTGGTAAATTGACAAAAATTGAAAAAAGTTGTATCGGATTTGCAAATTTTCATTTTAGTTATGTTATTTTTAGGAAACAGTATTACTGAACATTTACCATGGTCTAATATAGCCATTATATGCATCTTTTAACAATTTAAAAATTAGAAAGCGTTGCAACGCGAAACGATTGAATAATTTGGAGAGTTATGTTGTTGTTGTTTAATTGTGTGAAACTACAAAGATTGCTTATACTAGTTTTAAAATACATCAACCATTTATACTTGCCAGAATAGTCCAGCAGGCTAATGCGTTTTTACTCCAGGACTAAGGGGTCACTGGTTCGAGCCCTGCTGCGGACTACTTTTTTTTAAAGTAACATTTAGTCTGGTATAACGGTATATCACCATTTGCATTATAAATAGTATAAAACTACCGCTATAACATGCGTGATCTCCTGGTATTCTATCGGAGATTTTCATTTCGCAATATGGTACTGAGATATTTGTATCATGCGATGGGGAATTCATTTCTGTGCATTTTGGTGAAACATACTTGATGTTTTTGTAAAACGCTGCAGTTATACGGGCAGAAAACCATATCACAACACGAAAATCGTAAATTTGACCCTTCGTTTTTAGTGCAAATTAACAACGTCATTTGAATAAATCTCATCCTCCAAAGTTAAAGGGGTGTTTACATATCGACGATAGAAAATTGTATTTCTTTGAACATGGTTTAAATGCAATATCTCTAGAACCAGTTGTCCGAATTAAATAACATTTTCACCAGACTAACAGAAATTTCGATGAGCACACACTGATACTATGGGCTTGTACAAAATCAAATGCGCGAGTTATGATATTTTGGTCCAAACGCAAATTTTCATGATATTTCCAAGTTATATGAACAATTGTACAGATAACCAAAATATTTGTATATCATTTTGTAGGCGCTATTTTGCCGAACATTTTGATATATGTGGTTGGAAATGTATTTTCTATTTCTTCGTGATACCAGTATTATACTCGCAAAACATAGTCAAAACAAGCAAATCGAGGTTGTCGCTTTAACGCGGCAAAACATATCGAGCTAATGTCGTCAAACCTTATAGTCATATTAACAATTTAATTTTCAAAATTCTTAGAATCCTGACTTGTTGAAGGTCATGATAAAAATAAATGGACCGGGGGGATTCCGACGTTTTTTTTCTCTGTTTCGTTCAATGTTTAAAAATCTCTTAGCATTAATTCCACATTAAAAACTGACCATTATGATTTTTAATATATAGATTATCTAAACATAATATTATGACAAATGTCATCTTATTTGTATTGTTTAAGTCCTGTGAGGATATAGATCTACATGATACATCGGCTCGGTAAACCTTAACATGTTTTCAGTCATGTACCCTTTAGAAGGTCGAAATAATGTGTCACTAACCTTCGCCACTTTCCTTTAATTTTTCCTTTAATCGAACTTTTTGGCTTCTTCTAAAGATATTTTATTGGCCCTGAAATTGTGCCACAAATACCCGAGGCCAACTTCTTCAAGTGCAGCCTCCATTGCTGCGCGCTTTAAGACTAGACGGGTCAATTGGGAATCCTCGACTAATTCCATATTTCCCGCCAATTTTACCACAGAACGGAGTGTAGTTTGCACATAACCAAGTTAAGAGCAGTCATAACGACCTGGTTTTCAGACAGAACGGTGATAACAATAATGCGCAGAACGAAATGCGAAAATCAGAAGACGATTTGTAATATCGACAGAACGGTTTATTAAATGCAGAAAACGAAAGTACTAATTGCATAAAACAAAGTGGTAGTTTTATTGAAGTATAAGTGCGTACAACCAATTTAAATCTGTACAGAACTAGTTGTATAATGCACAGTACAACACGTAATACTTACATAACAAATTTGCAGAAGTACAAAACAACAAGCTCTTTGCAAAGAATAACATGTTTTGTGTACATAACACAATAAGCTTTATACGGAATAGACTTATAAACACACAAAACAACATGCACAATATACAGGACGGTATTGTTTTTGTACAGAACAGTTTTTGATACGGACAAAATACAATGCGTTGGTCACTAGACAACTTGCTGTTTAGACACAACGATATTTGAACTGTACATAACGGTTTGAGATATGCAGACAACGGAAATTATAACATAAAGACAACTACATAACGGAGTGTGTATTGCACAGAACAAAGTGCGCTTTGTAGAGAACAACAATAAAATCGGATAAAACCAATTGAAATATGTACATAACAATTTGTATATTGCACAGCAAAACTTGTCATACATACATAACGCATTATCTAAAGCACATAACGATGTGTAATTTGCACACAACAAAAAGTTTTTTGTACAGAGCAAAGTTAATTCTGAACATAATACAATGATTATTGCACCAAACAAAATGCGAACTTTACAAGACGGAATTTTGTTTGTACAGAACGATAGATGAACTATATATAACACAATGCAGATTTCACTCTACAACTTGTTGCTTGTACCTAACGATATTCGAATCCCACGTAACGACCATAGACATGCAGAAAACGAAAATAAAAGTATATAGGCGAGACAGCTGAGGCGTTCCATACTGGGGGGCTTATATCCTACCTGTCATTTCTACTGGGGGGCAATTGTCCAAATGTTCATTTTTTCATTGGGGAGTTTTTGTCCTGGGGGGCTTATGTCCTACAATCAAATCTCCGAACAATGGTTTACTGCCTTTCTCAACAACATACATGTCCAAAATTTGTGTTTGCTTGTTCATATTTACTTTGCATTTCATCACCCCAGCTGGAACAATTACTTTCCTGCTGTATGGTTTTAGCTTCATGGTTGTTGGCATGAGGGGTTTCTTAGGAAACAATGTTTTAGCGTCATGCTGCATCATGCTGTGACATTACTGAGACACCAGACTCTGTGTCTAGTTCCATTTTAATGAATTTCCCATTAACTTCAGGAGTAACCCAGATTTTACTGCAACCTGTTTTTGGTCCAGGCTCATTAACCCTTTGCATGCTGGGAAATTTGTCGTCTGCTAAAATATCGTCTGCTGAATTTCTAAAATTAGCATTTTCTTCGATTTTTTTTAAAGAATATTATCAGAATAGCAAACAGTTTGGATCCTGATGAGACACCACATTCTGTGGCGTCTCATCTGGATCCAAACTGTTTGCAAAGGCCTTCATAATTCGGTTCCCGCACTGAAAGGGTTTATACAAAATAGTGTAAACTATCAGCAGTATCATACAAGTCTACTTGATGGATATTTGCCTTATCCTTCCTTGTACATGCTGCAACTATGCGACCCTTCTGTCGACAAATGTAGCAACTAGCATTTTTGAACCTACAATCAATGGCTGTATGGTTATTTCTGTTGCAATGGCAACACTTTAAATGTGTACCTTGTTTGGTAACATCTTTAACCACTGGCTTTGGTTTTTGAGTAGTTTTCAATTTCTCCTTTGGCCTGTTCATTTTACGCAGCTTGTTTACCTGCTCGAACTTGCCATGCAATTCTTTAACATCCTTATGTGCTGATTCCATTGAAAGTGCAATTGTCACTGCCTTGTCAAAAGTAAGCTCTGCCTCTGTTAACAACCTTTTCTGAATAGTTTCAGTCTTAAGCCCACACACACACACGTTTCTTAGGGCATCATTCAAGCTTCTCCCAAAATTACAATGTTCATCTAGTTTCCGCAAACTGACATTAAAATCTTTCAGTTTCATCAGGTTTCTGGTCCCGTTTGTAAAATCTAAAACTTTCTGCAATGGTCAATGGTTTCGGATTGTAATGATCAGACAAAAGTTAACACAACAATCAAGTCTTGTCTTTTGGAAGAGCAGGAGATGTCAAATGCAGAAGTATTTGATATGTACTGGATCCTATCAGAGCTAACAAAGCAGGTACCTTTTTATCAACTTGTGCATCATTTGCCAAGAAATACTGATCCAACCTTTCCTTGTAACAATTTCAAGACTCAGAACTATCGAACACATCTATCTTTCCGATTGCAAATGCTATTTTATTTATCCTTGTCACAAATATGTTAAGTTCTTGTATCAACTTAGCGTTCTTGGAAGACAGGAAGAGATCTTTGCAAGGGATGAAGTTCTCTGAATGAGTGTGACGTAACATCACGTTATACTAGGAAAAAGACTTAGTTATTCTGAACATTCGCAGCTTCAGTAAAAATGCAAAATGACTTATTTCTATATAAATAATTGGGATTATTTGTTTAAAAGAAATAATTCTTATTATTTTGATAACCCGGACAGTCGCTCCTACGTTATATGGAGACCCCGGATAATGGTTCCTACACTATCCATATCAGGGAGATTCAATCATAAATTCATTCATTGGGTTATGTGCCAATTTTGAGAATGGAATAAATCATAAAAGCCACATGAGAAGTTGAAATGTCGTTCTTTATTTAATTTGTATTTATGATATGATTCGCACCGTTCACTTTTGTGATCTTAAATCAACAATTACATTTATCTTATTGAGCAAAGAATATATTAATCATTGAAATACAATTTAATTTTTAAAACGTGTGTTTCTGGCAAATTATGTGGCAACGATCAAAAGGTCTAGATAATATGAAACAGCGTTTTCAATATTTCAATAAAAAACATATAATAAATAATTGTTATTACAACAATGGTAGTATCAATCGATTAATGACAACTTTGTCACCTATAATGTGCAAACCTCGCAAAACTATTACAGACTGGCATAACTTTAAAGTTAATTTAAGTAAACAATTTTTGGTCATAATAATCACATTTGACCCATTGACATTTGACATTACATGATTTCAAAATTGGCATTTCTAATACATGTATTATTAAAATAGTGTTGTTGTTGTCAAAAGCTCAACAGTTTAACATCTATTGATGCTGGTAAGCTCTGTCCCAATTATAGAGATAAACTGTCTTGTACGTAAATTGCAGTCATTTAAGGTTTGCTCTTCAAACTGCTCTTTGATACTTGTTACTTTGGCTATGTAAATAATTATGCTTCCTGTAAAAAAAAGACAAACATTTGTAATGCAAGCAATTACATAATCATTCAAAATTGCAATAATGTTAATTTAAATATTTTTTAGCTCCACTGGCCAGAGGCCAGCGGGGCTTACGTCATGGTCCTGTGTCCGTCGTGCGTGCGTCTGTGCGTGCGTCCGTGCGTGCGTTAACTTTTTTTTTTAAACATCTTCTTCTCCTAAACTACTGGTCCAATTCTGATGAAATTTCTCAGGAATGTTCCTGGGGTGAACCTCTTTCAAATTTGTTCAAATTATGCCCCTGGGGTCAAATTTGACCCCGCTTCGGGTGGTCAAAAAATTGGAAATTTGCTTATATAAGGCCTATTTTGTGAAAACTTTTAAAATCTTCTCGTCCATAATCATTGGGCCTAGGGCTACCAAATTTGGTATGTAGTGACATCTTATAGTCCTCTACCAAGTTTCTTCAATTTATGCCCCTGGTGTCAAATTTGACCCTGCCCTGGGGGGTCAGAAAAATGAAAATTTGCTTATATAAGGCCTATTTTGTGAAAACTTTAAAAATCTTCTCGTCCATAACCATTGGGTCTAGGGCTACAAAATTTGGTATGTAGTGACATCTTATAGTCCTCTTCCAAGTTTCTTCAAATTATGCCCCTGGGGTCAAATTTGACCCTGCCCCGTGGGGTCAACAAATTGAAAATTTGCTTATATAAGGCCTATTGTGTGAAAATTTTAAAAATCTTCTCATCCATAACAATTGGGCCTAGGGCTGCCAAATGTGGTATGTAGTAAAATTTTATAGTCCTCTACCAAGTTTCTTCAAATTATGCCCCTGGGGTCAAATTTGATCCTGTCCCAGGGGGGTCAAAAAATTGAAAATTTGCTTATATAAGGCCTATTTTGTGCAAACTTTAAAAATCTTCTTGTCCATAACCGTATGGCATAGGGCTTCCAAATTTGGTATGTAATGACATCTTATAGTCACCAGGTTTGTTCAAATTTAGCCCCTCGGATCAAATTTGATCGTTCCCAGCTTAAGGGGTCACACAATTGAACATATGCTTATATTGGGCCCATTTTGTGCAAACTTTAAAAATCTATTTGTCCATAACCATTGGGCCTATTTCTACCAAGTTCGGTATTTAGTGACATCTAATAGTTTTCTACCTAGTTTGTTCAAATTATGCCCCTGGGGACAAATTTGACCCTGCCCTGGGGGTCACAAAAATGAAAATGAACATATGCTTAAATAAGGCCTATTTTGTGCAAACTTTAAAAATCTTCTTGTTCATAATTATAGAGCCTAGGGCTACCAAATTTGGTGGGAAGTGATATCTAATAGTCCTCTACCAAAATTATTCCCCTGGGCTCAAATTTGACCCTGCCCCGAGGGTCACAAAACTGAACATATGACATTTACCAGGGGAGATTACTGCGGCCGTGTGTCTGTGACCAACAACAACAACAACATCTTGTAAACATGAGATAAAACCCTGTTATTCAGTGCCAATTTAGATCAGATGGTGACTGCTTACAAAGGAATTGAAGAAAGAAAAAAAGTTATGAATGATTTTCTTATAAACTGAAAAAAGTGGGTTTTATTTAAATATGTCGAAAGTGAACATATATCCGGATAAAAATATTTTGGATAAAATGTTAATTTCATGTCTTTTTTGTAGTGTTTAAACCAGTTTAATAATATCTTATTGATTTTTAAAACACAACTTCCATGAACATAATTATTTAAAGAAAAGTCAATATATGATACTGCATGGTAAACTCAAACTTTGTATCCAAGAGAAGGTGTTGGAATTAATGAAGTGCAATGTTCTTAACTATGGTATATGCTGCTTTTTAATAACTAATGATTCATTGTTTCATTTGTGAATCTTGACTCATGAATTGTGGATATGATTGTCAATTGCTCAATGATCCATAGATCTATATATTTTTGACCATTTTATAATTTTCTTAAAATAAGTTATGAATTGATCTTAGAAGTCAAATGTATTACTTAATTATATACATTTATAAATATAAAGAATAAATCTTTAGATTATCATAATATTCTCAGGCCTGTTGGTCTTAGGGCTGTGTGGGTTGTTAATTATATTCAGGGGTGGCGAAATCAAATGTCCGAGTTGCCAGAGTCGTACATTTGCTTGTCTGGGCAACTGATCTTTTTCAATTTAGTTGTCCCTGGACAACCAGTCGGGTCGAGGAATACAAAAAAATACATTGAATTAAAGCCGTAATTAATGTTTACAAAACCGGATGTTGACAAGCACTTACATTGTCAGTGCAATTTGCGGAGCAATAAAGCTAAAATACGGGCACTCTCCTGCGCAGTGATTTCCCTTATTCTATAAGAGACCGGGAGCGTGCTGCATTTTCAACATTCTGCCTGACTGTTAGACAGTGCACAGACTGTTTTTTTATATATTTTACAATCAAACATTCTATTATACATGATGGTTACGTCACTAAGTTATTGTCACAAAGATCGTTTGTTGACACATTGCCAATCAGATGGAAATAAAAGTATCGAACTAATATGATCAAAACACGGTCTACCTTATTACAGACGATCATTCTATACATAAATGGTGACGTCACTACCTTATTGTCAGTAAGACCGGAGTGTACACAATGACAGACAACTTTAACGGTAAAGATGGAACGTTTTTAAAAAAATCTTCCTCAACAGAGCAGAATAATAATAACACTAGCTTTGCAAGATTTCAAGTTTGAAAAAGTCTTTATATTGTTTTTAATATACTGCTATAATGAATGTACCATGGAAATACAACTATAACTAAAACAAGTAAATACTACTCATTTTAATTAATTCCACATTATTTAACATCAGGCTTGGCGAAATTGGAAAAAAATATGCCGGTTATCCGGACAGGCATTTCAGAAAATGTGCCGGTCTGGAGAAAATTTTGCCGGACCGAAAAAACTACATAAAAACGACATATTGGATGACGATCATCCAACGAAATATATATCATGGCATCTTATTGGTAAAACTATACTTAACTGACCAATTATATCCATTTAGCCATTAAAACAATGTAAACTGAAGTAACAAGAAGTATCGAAAATAAAATTGCGGTTAACAGACACTAACTTGTACAATGTAAACTGATAACATTTATGGAGACCAATGGCGAGTGCATGTTATAAAGATATCACTAGAACATTGTTTATATTTAATTAACAACCTTTTTAAAGCCATGTTACATAAAGAAATGCATTTTTTCATGACCTTATCTACTGGAAAAATATGTCAAAGCTATCAAGATCTTTTTTGTTAGAACGCAATTGCCGATATTGCGACTGAGTTTGAAGAAGGTGTTGTGTAACCAGTCGGATTTGCTAATTGTACGTAACAAACTTATTGCAAACATCAAAACAATGATGTAGAAAGGGGTTTCGACAGCGTGTGGCATGCAGGGCTTCTGTACAAATTGTTGAAATGCAACATTGACCCCACAAGCCTCATTGCGATTAAAGAACTCTATATGAACGCCAAAAGCTATGTTCTTACCCATGGAAGACGTTCTCATGAGTTCCCGGTTTTGCAAGGTACCCGCCAGGGTAGTAAAAGCTCACCGCTCATGTACCTAGTGTTCATCAATGGGCTTATCAAACAACTGGAGGATAGCGGGTTGGGTATGTGTATCTACAACATGAGCATCTGTTCGCAGACCATCGCAGACGATATGGTTTTAATATCCTACTAAAAAACGGGACTTGATAAAATGATGGATATATGCTATAAATACTCGAGAGTATGATGCTATGAATATAACGCAAGTAAATGTGCCGTCATCGTTTTTAATGAGCATATAAACACAGGAAACTCCGGCGTGTTTAGGCTCGGATGTGAAACAGTTAAAGAATCCGAAAGTTATTCACATTTGGGGATAACTGCCGACGTGTGGCTTTCGTCGCAAATGCTTATAGCAGACGCCTGCAACAAGCTTCGAGGTACATACCTGAGCATATGCAGCAGCGGCTTTAATCCATCATCACTCAGCCCAATCACCTTAAGAACAATTTATCAATCCGTGGTTGTTCCGAAAGCATTATACGGCTGTGAACTGTGGACTGTTATCGGTGCCAGCGATATGTTACGCCTTGAGCGCTCTCATCGGTTCTGTGTTAAATCTATGCAGCAATTTCATTCCTTAACGAATACTAACTTTGCATTAGCATCAATTAATGTAAACTCGATTGAGAATATCATTGACAGGAAAAAACTAGTGTTTTTTGGTCAATTATGTCGTTTACCAAACCAATACCTTGCCAAACAAGTGTTCCTTAACAGACTTGTACGATACCTGAATAACGACAAACAAACTAAAGGCTTCGTTCCGGAAATCTACAGACTGCTGTATAAATACCAACTGCAATCGTGTTTAGACGGGTATTTACAATCAGGTTTGTTCCCGTCTAAGCAAGCGTGGAAACAGATGCTCCAACGATCAGTATCCGCTCCGGAACATCACAGACAGTTGGAAAGTATCCGGGACGTGTGTCCCACATTGAACCTTGATGATGTTCTACACGTAGATAAGCCCTCATCCCTCTGGAAAATATCCCGGATTTCGCCTAAGCTATTGCCCTTAATAGCCACCCTGATGGCACAACTGGGAGGATTCCTCTCTAGATCATACCCAACAGTGTGCTCATTGTGTTGGATACACACGAAAAACAAACTACTTCATTCAGTGTGTTTTTGTTCGAGAAGGGAACTTTTACGTGAATCACTTTAGGATGCTGTCATTTACCAAAAGGGGTTTCAGTCTTTTATTAAATTAATACGAAAGACACCATTAGAACAAATCGTAACGTTGTTTGAAATGACGCTATCAACTACAGATGACAATCGCCTGAATAATCAATTAGCAATCCTATTGCTGAGACTAGTTTGTTAGTTTGTGAGTGTGCTAATTATGAAATCGCCTCTCTATTGTTGTTTATATGCATGTACATATATTAATATACACATATTATTATCTATTGTATACATTAATGATGTAAATACTTGTTGTAAATGTGTTAAGCTCTCCATGAATGGAGGAAATAAAGAATCTATCTATCTTCGAGTTTTCAACTTTGAAACAAATATGATTTGTTTGCATTCATTTCACATTTTGCCGGTTGCCGGGACCGACATTCTGGTTAAACCTGTCAGACCAAATGGAAATCTTCCGGTCAGGACCGGCGGACCGGCAATTTCGCCAATCCTGAACATTAATCAATTAATGCGTTTATAGTTTATATAAACAATAACGGACATGTGTAGTTCAGCAAAGGACAAGTTAAATTTCATAAATGGTTGTCCGTGGACAAGTATACTTTTTTGAGATTTCGCCACCCCTGATATTTTGAGATGATTCTTTACAAAGAAAGATGCTACTATTGTATTTGTTATAAATGTGTGAAAGGCTCTAAGAAGGAACCAGAGATTATAAACCCTTTACCAAACACTAACAGGATT
Organism: Dreissena polymorpha; assembly: GCF_020536995.1. Classification (NCBI taxonomy): domain Eukaryota; kingdom Metazoa; phylum Mollusca; class Bivalvia; order Myida; family Dreissenidae; genus Dreissena; species Dreissena polymorpha. The sequence goes on along the minus strand of NC_068367.1, from coordinate 66,534,607 downwards.
TTACGGGTTTGTAGCTGACAACTTTATAAATAATTGTGATAAAAGGAGAAATGGCTCAAGATGAGCAATTTCTCCTTTTATCACAATTATTTCTACCCTACCTGATCATTTCCTTCATATTCCATTACAATTCAATTGTCGTCTGCAACCTCTTTCAAATTGGGAAAGTCCAAAATGTGTCGTTTGGTAAAGGGTTAAGGCATTTTGATTCCTATGGGTCTTGTGAATCTGTTTCAAATCAAATGCTTAGATTTGATCTTCAGCATCTAAAAATATGTGAAATAGAAAGAACAACAATATCTTTTGGCGAGATAAATGTACCTACGTTATAACCTGTGCAACAATTCCCGGGCTTTTTAGTCTGTTTAGTTAACACGGTAGTAACTTTTTCCATATATAAAAAAGCTCACCCTTCCAACTTTTAAGCGCCCAGAGGGACGAGGGATAGAAAGAGAAAGTCACATGCTTGAGTACATTTCAACCCATGCGCGTAAAAAAAACAGTGGAGCGATTCAGGGCCATTATGGCCCTCTTGTTTCCTTCCTTAGCCTTATACTTTAAGCTTACAAGGAACATAACCTGTGTTCTTAATTGTTTAATTCAGATGGAGTAACTGCTCTTTCTGTGAGTTCTGAATAAGATTGGCACAACTGCCTTTTTAAATGATATAAGTTGCACTCTGTGCATGCTTTTTAATAATACCAAATCTGACAAAATTAACAAGCTTGAGGTACATAATGTGTGGTATAGAATGTGATACAATTAAAAAATGTGAATTTGTGGCATTTTAAAACTGGCTGTCATTTTGTTGTTTATAAGAATTTCTGTAATGTTTGCAGATATTCATCAAAAACAACAATTTCCCATTTTTAGCCAGAAAATTACTCGTATATTTTCCCAATTCAAAGTGCCCTGGGGGGCAGGGGGCACTGACCATAAGTCAGTTCTCTTCAGTTATATAACATTTGTGACCTTTACCAACCATATACATGAATGAAATAGCTCCCCATGTTATCTAGTCTCATAACAGATTTAAGTGTCACCTTTTGACCACTCTAGTATCAGATTAAAGCAAACCCAGGGGCGTAGCTGGAGGACATGCTGGAGAATGTTTGGTTAAACTGCCGCGATATTTATGAGCTTTGCTCTGAAAAAAATGGGTTAACCCTTTGCATGCTGGGAAATTTGTCGTCTGCTAAAATTTTGTCTGCTGAATTTCTAAAATTAGCATTTTCTTAGATTTTTTTCAAAAAATACTATCAGAATAGCAAACAGTTTGGATCCTGATGAGACGCCATGTTCTGTGGCATCTCATCTGGATCCAAACTGTTTGCAAAGGCCTTCAAAATTCGGTTCCCGCACTGAAAGGGTTAATTGAATGTGTGTAAAGTATATCCTCCCAGTTTAGCCTGTGCAGTCAAAACGAAGTCTATTTCTTAGCAAACAACAAGTTGAGGCGAAAATCATTGTCCCTGATTAGCCTGTGCAGACTGCATAGTCTCATCTGGGACTATACTCTTTACTCACATGCATTAAAACTAGGTCCGAATTAATTGTTAGGAAAACCTTGTTATGACTCAACTCAAGAGGTCACATATATGATATAATGTAACTAAACCTTTGGCAGATTGTTTTTCTTAACAATAAGTAGACTTAGTTCAAATGTGGGTCCAAAAACTAGGTCACCAGGTCCAATCCTAAAAAAACATCATCATCACTTTAGCAATCCTTGAAAAAAACATCATTATCACTTTAGAAGCCACATTTATAATTCAATCTCGAAACATTTTCAGATTATGTTTATGTTGACCATATCCTGGCCGAGTTTAAACCTGTGTCACATGCATCAAAAAGAGGTTTTAATGTCTTAGAAAAACAATTGTTACCACTCTAGAGCCACATTTATCATTAAATATTGATAAAACATGATCAGAATGCTCCTCTTGATTATATCAATTCCTGTTTGGAATATGGGTCAAGTGAGGTAAATTACTACTGACCACCAGTTCAATTTCCTAGAGTTGGTGTGCCATAAAATCGGTTAAAGGGACATCATGGCTTTCTTGTTAGCAATAAGACTTATGACGAAAAGATCTGACTTGTCATTCCGTATAATTATTTATTAAACTCCACCAATTAACATTCAGTTTACTTCTTGGTGACTATTTTCACAAATATTTTCATTTGATTCAGAAAATTCTGTCTGTCTGTTTGTCTGTCATTCATTCATTCATTGTGTATGTCCCAAAAGTTTAACCTTGGTTAAAGTTTTGCAATAACTTTTGCATTATTGAAGATAGCAACTTATTATTTGGCATGCATGTGTATCTTATGGAGCTGCACATTTTGAGTGGTGACATGTCAAGGTTATCCTTCAAGGTCAAAGGTAAAATATATGGCTTCAAAGCAGCGCAATAGCCAGCATTGTGTTTCTGACAAACACATCTCTTGTTTTTATAAATATATTAATACCCTTTTTTATGCCCCCAGATTGAATGATTGGAGGTATATTGTTTTTGGCCTGTCTGTCTGTCATTGCATGTGTGTGTCAGTCCCAAAACTTTAACCTTGCTCATAAAATGAAAACTCTTGGGTCTATGTACTTTAATCTTCACATGTGCATGCATCTCATTGAGATCTACAATCAAACATGGTTTTAGGTCAAAAGTCAAGGTCACTGTGACCTTTACATTAAAAATTATAAGCTTGTTTCTAAAATGCTGCCGTGCAGCTTCAAAGCGCAGTAGGGGGCATTGTGTTTCACAAACACAGCTCTTGTTTCTTTTCTTTTTATGCCCCTGGATCGAATGATCGGGGTAAATTGTTTTTGGCCTGTCTGTCTGTCATTCTGTCTGTCTGTCATTCTGTCTGTCTGTCATTCTGTCCCAAAACTTTAACCTTGGTTAAAGTCAAGGTTAAAGTTTTGCAATAACTTTTGCAATATTGAAGATAGCAACTTGATAGTTGGCATGCATGTGTATCTCATGGAGCTGCACATTTTGAGTGGTGAAAGGTCAAGGTCAATGTCATCCTTCAAGGTCAAAGGTCAAATATATGGCTTCAAAGCGGCGTCAAAACTTTAACCTTGCTCATAAAATGAAAACTCTTGGGTCTATGTACTTTAAACTTCACATGTGCATGCATCTCATTGAGATCTACAATCAAACATGGTTTTAAGTCAAAAGTCAAGGTCACTGTGACCTTTACATTAAAAATTATAAGCTTGTTTCTTAAATGCTGCAGTGCAGCTTCAAAGCGCAGTAGGGGGCATTGTGTTTCACAAACACAGCTCTTGTTTCTTTTCTTTTTATGCCCCTGGATCGAATGATCGGGGTATATTGTTTTTGGCCTGTCTGTCTGTCATTCTGTCTGTCTGTCATTCTGTCTGTCTGTCATTCTGTCCCAAAACTTTAACCTTGGTTAAAGTCAAGGTTAAAGTTTTGCAATAACTTTTGCAATATTGAAGATAGCAACTTGATAGTTGGCATGCATGTGTATCTCATGGAGCTGCACATTTTGAGTGGTGAAAGGTCAAGGTCAATGTCATCCTTCAAGGTCAAAGGTCAAATATATGGCTTCAAAGCGGCGTCAAAACTTTAACCTTGCTCATAAAATGAAAACTCTTGGGTCTATGTACTTTAAACTTCACATGTGCATGCATCTCATTGAGATCTACAATCAAACATGGTTTTAGGTCAAAAGTCAAGGTCACTGTGACCTTTACATTAAAAATTATAAGCTTGTTTCTAAAATGCTGCCGTGCAGCTTCAAAGCGCAGTAGGGGGCATTGTGTTTCACAAACACAGCTCTTGTTTCTTTTCTTTTTATGCCCCTGGATCGAATGATCGGGGTATATTGTTTTTGGCCTGTCTGTCTGTCATTCTGTCTGTCTGTCATTCTGTCTGTCTGTCATTCTGTCCCAAAACTTTAACCTTGGTTAAAGTCAAGGTTAAAGTTTTGCAATAACTTTTGCAATATTGAAGATAGCAACTTGATAGTTGGCATGCATGCGTATCTCATGGAGCTGCACATTTTGAGTGGTGAAAGGTCAAGGTCAATGTCATCCTTCAAGGTCAAAGGTCAAATATATGGCTTCAAAGCGGCGTCAAAACTTTAACCTTGGTCATAACTTTTGCAATATTGAAGCAACTTTATATTTGGCATGCATGTGTATCTCATGGAGCTGCACATTTTGAGTGATGAAAGGTCAAGGTCATCTTTCAAGGTCAAAGGTAAAATTTATGGCTTCAAAGCGGCGCAATAGGGGCATTGTGTTTCTGACAAACACATCTCTTGTTTAAAGCATTTTTCAAGAACAAAAACACACATCAATTTCCCAATTTTAGTAAATTCTAAGTGATTTAACCTATTCCAAAGTAAGTGCATGATCATTAGCAAATAATTGTATGGCTACAATTGTATGAAGTCCAATGCTCAATCAAGAATGGAGACATGAGCTAGGTTGGTCTGAGGTGTACCAGGCTACACCACAATAAGCATGGCTACACCATGCAGCCAAATCAAATCAAGAGTGTAGACATAGGCTGGGGCGATCTGAGGTGAGCCAGCGGTCATGTCCACTTCAGGTGAGGCCACCTGCTAACAAGCGCACACTATCTAGAATAAACAGTTTAACACAGTCTGTACTGGATATCATACTTATTCTCTTAATGCTCCCTCCCTTATGAATGCCCCCCTTATGAATTATAAAATGCATGTGTGATCAAAATTATAGTGGGCCCCATTTTTCGTCTGTGAAGTAATTGAGCAGTGAATACATGTTTTTTTTACATGATATACCTATTTAAGTATTAAGTATTTAGGTAATTTGGCAGTAAAACAACAAAAAACACTTTTATACTACATGTACATTCTGGTTATTTGTCGACATTTATTAACTTGTTTTTTTTAAATGTGTTTTTTTGTGTAAATGAATGGGTCATGAAATATACTTTGCCTCTGTTACAGTATGGTCTGATGCCTGTTTAGCAGTCACTAACAGTTGTAACTAACATAACTGTAAGTAGAAATTTACTGTACACTTATGAACAGAGTCCTTGTACCAACTGTCAATATGATTGCATACTTAAAGCTTGGAGATTAAAATGTTTACCTGTGTAATATACTATACGTGTGTGGAATGAAAGAAATAAGCCATGCTCTGGGAAAATGGGGCTAAATGCATGTGTGTTTAGAGCATGATGTCCCAGGTTAGCCTGACTGCAGTCCGCAATGGGGCTAAATGCATGTGTGTTTAGTGCATGATGTCCCAGGTTAGCCTGACTGCAGTCCGCAATGGGGCTAAATGCATGTGTGTTTAGTGCATGATGTCCCAGGTTAGCCTGACTGCAATCCGCAATGGGGCTAAATGCATGTGTGTTTAGTGCATGATGTCCCAGGTTAGCCTGACTGCAGTCCGCAATGGGGCTAAATTTATAATGCATGTGTGTTTATTGCATGATGTCCCAGGTTAGCCTGACTGCAGTCCGCATTGGATAATCAGGCAAATATGCACCGCTTTAACTGAATTTTTCATTTACAGTTTTTTTCTAAATGCTTAACAAGAATTCAGTCCAGGCGGAAATTGTCCTCCCTAATTAGCCTGCATGGACTGCACGGGCAAATCTGGGACTACACTTTACACACATGCATTAAGCTCCATGTACCCACCGGGTTGCTCAAATAGATAAATAAAAAGCTTTGTTGTGAGATGCCCTATGTCCATTCCTGTTACATCTTGATTTAGAATACTGGTAATATGTGCTAGAGTGATATGGATTTCAATATAAGCCTTGCTTACCTTGTGTTTAAAGGGACTTGTTCTCAGATTTGAGAAATAAAAATAAAAACGAAAACTTCAGTTAATTTTTTTATACATTATATTCAAACAAGCACATTGAAACCATGGTAGGCCATTTATGATGGCACTATTTGTTTTTATGGCTTATCACCATTTTGGAAAAAAATCCATGAAATAACATGAACAAACAAGGTTGATCAGGGTTTTTTTTGGCCCGATTTTATAGCCGAAATTCGGCTATGTTCCCAATCCCAAAAAGTCTACTTTTTTCCCAAAATGTGGCAAAAAATTCCCAATTTCCCCCCCAAAAAAATGCATATTTTATCTCAATTGTAATTCAGTTACATCTAACAAAGTATTATATGATTTTGTTCTTTTAATTTGAATGATTATAAAGAGTTATATCAAATTTAGTATTTCCCTAATTTCCCTAATCTGTGGACTTTTTGTTTGGAATAAAAAGGCTAATGAATTTATTTTCACTATTTCATGAAAATGCCGATAAAATTCCCAATTCCAAAGCCATGGGCTATTTTCCCAAAAAGTGGAAAAAAAAACCTGTTGATCATGACTTAAACCATGGTTTACAAACTTAATTCATTAACCATTTTGAGCCTTGAAAAACTGTGGTGCCATATTTCACAAAACATGTTTTTTATTTATTTATGGAGTTACATCATTTCCTTATTTTATCAATGAAGGAAACTTCAATGATGTTTTCCAACTAACCACTGAAAGGGTCTTCATCCAGTTCAATAAGTGCAGTTTTTGTGTCGCCTGACTATATATATATATATATATATATATATATATATATATATATATATGGTCAGGGGACATATAGGTGTTACTTGTGTCGGCATCCGCAGTGTCACACTTTTCGAAAAAAGCTCATAACTTCGGTGTCCCTTCAGATATTGCTTTCATATTTAGTATTCATTTGTATCTGGACAACACCTTTCCATGTGCATACAATTTTTTACCCTTGTGACATTGACCTTAAACTTGAGGTCAGCGTTCAGGTTTTGAAATCTGCGACCGTGATTCAAAAAAGGCTCATAACTGCTGTGTCCCTTCAGATATTTCTTTCATATGTGGTATGCATGTGTATGGGCACAACACCTTTCCATGTGCATACAATTTCTGACCCCTGTGACCTTGAACTGGAGGTCAGCGATCAGGTTTCGAAATCTGCGACCGTGATTCGAAAAAGGCTCATAACTTCGGTGTCCCTTCAGATATTGCTTTCATATATGGTATGCATGTGTATCTGGACAACACCTTTCCATGCTCATACAATTTTTTACCCCTGTGACCTTGACCTTGTACTTGAGGTCAGCATTCAGGTTTTGAAATCTGCGACCATGATTCGAAAAAGGCTCATAACTACTGTGTCCCTTCAGATATTTCTTTCATATTTGGTATGCATGTGTAACTGGACAATACCTTTTCATGCGCATAAATGTTTTTACCTCTGTGACCTTGACCTTGAAATTGAGGTCAGCATTCAGGTTTTGAAATCTGCGATGGCGATTGGAAAAAGGCTCATCCCTACTGTGTCCTTTCAGATATTGCTTTTATATTTGGGAGGAATTTGTATCTGGACAACACTTTTCCATGCGCATACAATTTTTGAACTTGGGGTCCGCGTTCAGGTTTTAAAATCTGCAGCTGCGATTTGAAAAAGGCTCACAACTTCTGTGTCCCTTCAGATATTGCTTTGATATTTGGTATGCATGTGTATTTTGACATCACCTTCGATGCACATTCAATTTTTATTCCCCTCCCTGTTACCTTGACCTTGAACTTGAGGTCAGCATTCAGGTTTCGAAATCTGCGACGGCAATTCGAAAAAGGCTCATAACTACTGTGTCCCTTTAGATATTGCTTTCATATTTGGTATGCATGTGTATCTGGACAGCACCTTTCCATGCGCATACAATTTTTGACCCCTGTGACCTTGACCTTGAACTTGAGGTCAGCGTTCAGGTTTTGAAATCTGCACCTTTCCATGCGCATGAAATTTTTGGACTTTGGGTCCGCGTTTAGGTTTTGAAATATGCGACTGCGATTCATTAAAAACTCATAAAGTCTGTGCCCCTTCAGATATTGCTTTCATATTTGGTACGCATGTGTATCTGGAAAAGACCTATCCATGTGCATAAAAGTTTTGACCCCTGTGACCTTGACATTGAACTTTGGGTTCGTGATTAGATTTTGAAATCTGCTACTGCGACCCAAAGAAGGTTCATAACTACTACGTCTTGAGCTTAACTTTAACATTTTTAAGAATAATAATAAACGATTTGTTATTTGTGAACTTTGACAGTTATACAGATGATGGTCAACTAGAGACGTAACAGCCACCACAAACCTGTGTGGATAGCAGTTAAGAATTGAAGATAATTCACAAGTTATAGCACAAAGGACAGGGCATATTGTGTTTGGTCTGTCTGTGTGTTTTTGTCTGTTTGCTATTAGATTTACAATATTCATACACAGTTATTTAAGTCATTCATTAAAAAAATGTTGCTTATTCAATTTGTTACTAAATAGGACAAAAAATGTTAAAAGTTTGAATTTAACAACATTTAAAATTAATGTCCCATCCCTGATATAATAGTTAAAAATTAACACAGGTATGCTACCATCAGGCGAAACATCCAACATGCTGAGTTTTAGTTAGTTTTATCAATTGAACCCATTTGAGCAACATTTCATAGAAGCAGTGGCCAATAAGCGAAACAATTCTGCAACAATATTTGTGAAAGGCTGTTTCAAGGTGATAAAAACAAAAAAATAAAATAGAACACAACAAACTGGTACATATACTATGTAACTCATTTTACAACATAGATATACATATATAGTAACAGTGCACATAAAAAATTGTCTCCTTGTGGAATGGGGGCAATCCTCATTCTGCACCAATCCCCATCCACACTGTTTTGCCGCTGTGCCTGACCAAAATCCTGGGGAGATGCCTGGCAGCTTTTGCTTCCATTATTTTAGAGTTTTCTCCCTTTATTTGTTGCTTGGTGGGGGGGGGGGGGGGGGGGAATACATACACGTCTGGTTGTCTCATCATTGAGAGAGTTGGCCGCTGATAGAAGTAATGTCACTGTATCATATGGATTAGTATCGGGGAGGATGTGGCACTCTCGTAATAATGTGCACTCAGTCTTTGACAGGAGGCGACGGCATGAATGTTGCTGTCTATAACTATAAGACCACAGTGTCTGCAAGGGTGTCCGGGAGTTTGTACCCGTTTGTTCACTAGCACACGCACAGCTGACGAGGCTTCCGTTGTAAAATCATGATGTTTATCTTGTTGCATAGTCGTTTGATAAACAACCACATGCACGATTTGCAGTAATGACAACAATGGTATCACTTAGGTGAAAGCATTTTAATATAATACTAGTATTGCAAGTCAGTCGCATTCAAACATTGTCAAATAATAATTCATCTGTATAATAACATGTGATGAAATATACAACAACTAAGTCATCTAGATGAATTCAAGTCCAATTAATATCTGTTTTGATTTATTTATGTATAGTTATGTTTCCATATTTACAACATTTTTAAATTTACAAATGTATCTGTGTATAGGTAAGATAAGAAACAATGGTATTCCTTAAATGACTACATGACTGGACACTTTCTTTGCTGTCCACGTCCCGCTCTCCTATAAAAATAGCCTAAGGTGTCCATCTAAAACTATGCGCAGATTGTATCTTTCCTAAAAAAAACATGTAAATATATAAATATATATACATAGGATCTGGCATGAGCTGTCAATCATCAAACTATATTTTATGAAACGAGTTCAGGAATTTTATGAGTAAGCGAGCCTTTGGCGAGCTTATTTACGAATCTTCTGGACGACTTATAAATGAGCAAATTAAATCAATATTTAAGCAAACGTAATGATAAATCCCGAATGTTGTTTACATTTCGTGACGTCATTTGACGTTGAAACGTCATTTTAGCAAAATAACAAATATTACACATGTGTAAGATAAAAATATATGTAGTGGTTATATTTCATGGGAAACAGGGTATGGCATGTGATAAATTTATAATTGCCAGCAACATAATCCTAAAACAAACATGGCTGTGTGCACTTTTTGATTGGTCAATATTTTTGTCCTTACACGTGCTCATTGTTGATTGGCTGACTTGTTTACCTATTAAATCACATGGTAGAAAATGCTCTAAGTTACATTCTCACATTTGACCAGTTAGACAAGGCAAGGATGTATATAGTACTCTGATAACTGATCATTTTGGCATCTGTGATGTAACACTGAGACTGCCTGAAGGATAATGTTTTTTTACTTACAACTCACATTTTTGGTCTGAAACGCAATAACAAATGCGCAGTTAGGTATACATATGTGTGTTTTCTTTCTTATGTTTTGCAAAATATTTAAATCAACGTTCTATTTCCCCACTTAACTGGATTATTGCTAAGAAGAGACTTTCTTTAAACGTTAAATAGCATAAAAGCGACAGTTTTCTCCCTGATAAGGCCAGCATTTTTAATTTTTTTGTTTTACGGGAAATTTTTCAAAAAAATTGAGTCGGGGGGGATAAATAAAAATAAAAATAAAAGCATGAAAAGTGAGCAGTCTACCAAAAAAATAAAAATAAAACTGTCTAAACCGATAAAAAAAATTATTTTTGAAAATTTAAAATTCAGCCAATTTACCCTTATGTATACTTGCATTAACCTTTACGTGTTTTATATATATCTCATTACACTGTTGTAGAAGCTTTTTATAATAATAGTAAACATATTTTTATATATATTTATAGGTAAAAGCACCTTTCGCATGTATTATACTATATTGCTTTAATAGGGACTATTAGACACGCCAGGTGTGTAGTGTAGTATAGTGATTATTAAACTTTTGTTGAGTGTATATCATATGTATGTTTATAACAAATATAGCATGCATTTGACTTTAATAAAAAAAGACTTGAACACGTTTTACATTTTTTAATAGCTTTAACAACCAACTTTGTAACTTTCATCCATGGGTGGAATATGCACACTAAAAATACTCTTTAATATACAACAGACTTGCTTTAAATCATAGCTTTAACAACCAACTTTGTAACTTTCATCCATGGGTGGAATATGCACACTAAAAAATAATACGATAATTTGTATCAATCATGAGAAAAAAAAGAGCCAGTAACAGGAAAATGGACCTTAGGACGATTGCGACCGTTTTGGCTCCAAAAGAGCAGTCTGATCAGGATCCAAACATGAACTGATCTTGTTCCAAACTTTGGGTAGTGAAAGTTCTAGTACATAAAATGTGAATATTTCATTTAAGAAACCGAGAGTTATACAGTTTAATATGAAAACATGTGCTGCATTTCATTTTTTTATTCAGAGAGTTTATAGTGTTTATATATGTAAAGTGAACACAAAATATGTAACGTTCATATCCATTCATATCCATGATCAAGAAAACTATCAATATAATGATGGCTTAAACAACATACATATTATTTTTCACTATGTCCTTAATTAACAAAACAATAAAAACATGATGACTTACAAGGAACTCAATATAAGATACCATACAACAGTTTGTGTTGCAATCGTGCTTCCACCTTTATCTCCCACATATAAACATCTCTGAATTCGTAACATCTAAATTACAAAATTTGAAATACAAATCCAACAAGTGTTCCGCAGTGGGAGACATATGCCCTCAATCGAGGCCTTGACCGTGACCTTGACCTAGTGACCTTAAAATCAATAGGGGTCATCTGCCAGTCATAATCAATGTACCTATGAAATTTCATGATCCTAGGCCTAAGCATTCTTGAGATATCATCCTGAAACCATTTGGTGGACGGACGGACCGACCAACATGTGCAAAACAATATACCCCCTCTTCTTCGAAGGGGGGCATAATAATTATCAAAAATCATTTTTTGAAAACAACATGTTTGATGACAACAATACATCTCACAAAACAAAATCAATATCGAAATGTATTTAACGTTTGTATTTGTAAATGTCACTTTACACGAGTGCAAAAATTATCCTAGAAAATCCAGAGAGTAAAAGGTTGGACATTTATAATAATTGCATGCACATGTGTAATTATTTCACAATTGGTTTGATTGGTAACATGTTCTATTTTTAAATATTATGAATAATAAGAGAATATGGAAAAAAGATTTTAAGTAACAATGACCCCACTGGCCCAAAATGCAATTCATGGCTAGGTACCTGTTGTTGGCCGAAAACCTCAACTTTAATGTCTAAGTACAAAAAGTACAATATTAAAGGGGCATACTTCTGCTAAATGGCAGGTTTGATATATATTAAAGGCCTTGGAGTGTATCTTATCATGGTGATCTCGAAAACATGTATACAGTGTTAAGTATGCAATTCTAAATGTATGACTTTAGAAGAAACAAACATGTAACTGTTGCAGGCAGTACAAGTACAAAAAGAGGAATAATTGTGCAAAATTGGTTTTCAGAGTTAAAGAACTTGGTTAAACATTTCACACAATATCAACAAACATATGTGCGTTTCCATTCCATACCTGTAGTAGATACAGTGCTAAACATACAGAATTGTGCCCTGTACATGTACCACAAAATAACTATTGGGTAATATCTCTGTACATCCTAACCTTATAAGTAGGGTCCTTGCACTCAGCCCTTACCCTCAAATCTCTTTATAATTAAACAATAATCCATACAAAAAAGCAGGACAGAAGGACACACAGAAAGACTGAAAATTTGATTGCAATATTGCCCGTCATAGGCGGCATAACAAAAACTGATACAGTAGCACTTTGCTTAGCGTGGGCGCCAAATAGCAAATTCATGAGAACATGCTTAAACAATTAAGATTCATCAACAATACACTTAATACAATGCATTTAAAACATGACTATTATGAAATAATGCTTTTAAGAAATGCAAGTATATAACAATATTATCTGCTTTTTCAATATTTACAGATAAGAATAATTGTTTTATGACACATAATTAAAAAGTCTTATCATTTATTTTGGCCAAAAAACTACTTTGGCAAGATTAAAAACAAAGCAAATACATACTTATACTGCTTAGTATGACGAGATCCTTTTTGGTTATAAAGTAAACAAGTTGGTTCAAACAAAGCTTACTTGATATTGAAATGTTCTGCCACAACAAACTATTGGATTTATTATATTTAAGCAATCACTTTGACATCAATGATGAAAGGGACTTTTTCACTTTAATACCCTGGTAGCCTAATATATGTCAAAATATGTGTCAAATTACATGCTAGCATAACATGACAAATATGTATCTATTTTAAAACATGTATATTATAAAATGTTACACCACACAAAAAGTGTCAAAGAGAAATACAAGTATAAATATTGTCTGGAAAACAATTATTAATAGTTTAAAATCCTGATATGAAACAACTAATACAGTAACTGACTAGAAAGTAATTATACTGATATGGAACAATTAATACTGATTTGACTTCAGGGCTTGACTAGAAAATAATTTACACAACTAAATATGGAACAACTAATACAGTACAAAAAGAAGCAATGACTGAAAAATGAGTACTTTATATATGTCATAGTAGTAAAAAACAAACATGGAATTTGTCAGTATAATGACGGCACACAAATCCTACATCTATTTTAAAATTGTATTCTTGTTTTTTACTGGAGATTCGTATGTCCTATGTTTAAATTTATCAATTAATAAAGCTTTTAATGACAAACTTCAATACATGCCAAAATCTGAGAAAGGGCTCCTTTTATAATAATTCAAATTTAAGGACTTTCGTTGTTTCTTTGTTTTCAATGCTAAGCAAGTTTTTACAGGCTTCATTGCTTTGCATCCGACACAGATGGGCCGAACAATTCCAAACGCTTCCTTTAGTTTGTTAACATCAGCGTCATCAACCACCTCCGTGTCCCCACAATAAAAACAAATATCATCGAACTGCATTGTTTTCCCTGTTAAAATGAAAGAGCTAATTCTAAATATACAGAGAGGATTTGGAATAACAAAACAATAGTAATTTAAAGAAATACAATTTAAGAAGTTAAGCATTTATTTTGTTCATTCTTGATTATTTGATTATAAAAGACTTCACATGGAAATAATTGACTTGAACACAGATTTTAGGAAATTGACCAGGTTTTAGCTCATCTGACTCCAACCTAATGGGTGCAAGTGTAGCATTTTACATTGCCACTCACAGACCAAATCAAAATTAGTCTGCTACAATACTTTTTGGTTACATTTTATGCATTCGAATGATCCATTATTTAAGATTATATATATTAAGTATGCTGACCTGCATAATAAAATGACTCTATTGGGGAACTGCATGAGAGCCCTTCTTTGACGATGATCTTGTCTTTGTGGACGCCGGCGTGAAATAGAGGGTCTCCGCATATGTAAATTAGCTCTTCTTCGACCCGACATATGGACCTCTGCTCATCAGTCTTCAGCTTTGCTGCACTATACACAACCCTCCTCTTCCCACATTCTCTACACATCACGTTGCCCCTGACTTTCGCTGAATGCAAACATAAATTATTATTATTATTTAAACTAATGAATGTCATAAAATGTCATAATATGCACTGATTTTAATCATCGACTGTGTTGGGGGTTTAATGGTGCACAGATTATCCAGCAACACACTCTGTTCCGGTGACAAATAGTGATTCAGTAAGTGACAGCTTTGAAGAATTGTAAACAACATGTCGCTTCCCACATTCACAACATGTGATAAATGCTCCTGGCTTAAGAACCAAACTGTGATGGACTAGGAAACCCATCAAATGTAGAGTACTTGATATGAAAAAGACTAAAATTGACACCAAGATCAACTATAAACATTAACATTCGTTTAACAAATGAAACTTACTGCCAACAAGGACATTTTTGAATTTCTTGTCTCTGTCAGATGTGGTCTGAATCTCTGCTGCACTTGGTCGACCTGTGTCCTCTGTTTCTGTTCCATACTGAGTTCTGCGAAATCTGTATATTCACCATCCTTCATAATGGGATCTGGGACAAAGTGTAGGTCACTTAATAGATGTTCTGGTATTCTAGGTGGATTCATGTTGCAGTATGCACAGCTGCCAGAAGTACATTTCTTAATCTGAAATAACAAACAATAAAACAATTCTTAAAGGTTGAAGGAAATGCAATCAACTGCTCTCTCACTGTATTAATATATCAAAATGCACAATGTTCAAACCGTTCTAATTAAAATTGTGTACCGTGTCCTATCATAACATTGTATAACATAGCATTGTCTAAATGTCTGCACATAATAAAATCAAGAAACAATATTAATGCCAAATTTGCCGGTATGTTTCAGGTGTTTTATCTGTTTAAAAGTGTTTCACCCTCTTCACAAAGGCCTTAAGTATATATAACTACCAATGGCCTAATTGAAAACTTAATCTAGATGATGTTACTAAAACCTGAAACCTGATTTAAGGTCACCGTGGTGTAAGGATATGGTGTCCACCTAGCGACCGGGAGGTCATGGGTTCGATCCCCGCTGTGGGAGCGTTCTTTCGATCTCCCATATAGACACCTTGTACTGGTTCTAGGCCCAGGAAACGGACTTGAGAGCATTTTTAAAAAGTAGGAATTTCTTTCTATGCAATCGAGCTAAAATAAATAGGTTTTAACTAATACCTGAAACATGTAATGCCTTTTTCTGCTATGATCTTCAAGGAATGCTGTAAGACGTTTAGAGTTCCATGTCTTTGTATCATCCATTTTGACATCTGGATCAATGACATGTATCATGGAACTGATATTTTCCATTTCGTCAGCTGAAGCAGAGGTATGCACATGAACCTTTTCCAGAGACCATTTCAGTTTAGAAAATCTGTTCGTAACAACAGAGATGGGCTCATCCATAGCAGTTTTGTATGCTTTCTTCAATGAATTATTTCGCTCTGCAGCATTGCGCAAAGATTTTAGGGGAGACAAAGAATTAATCTGCATTTCAAACTCTGGACTCATCTTCCCTCTTTCAAGAGACACATTTTGCAGCCCAAGGTTGAGGGTGCTCATCACTCTCTCTGCTGGATTGTGGTAGCTTTGAGATGGAGCTGTTCGAGCTGCCACGATCATGTCAAGATCAAGTGCAATGAACTCACATAGTGTACTCATCTGTACACTTTTGTAGTTAGTACGGTGGTCAGGACCCCCATCAGTGTACCGTACAAGGATTGGCTTATCAACTTCAACCCCATCGTGACTAAAAAATTCATGCATAATTTTGACTGTTTCTGTGCTATGGCGAAGAGGAGAAGAACTTTGGAACACTTTGTCTTTCACCGTGACATGTACAGTTCCCATGTAAAAACTGTCTAGAGGCGATTCGGGAATATCCACTTGGAAACAGACTGAGGGAACAATGCCTGATACATGAAAGTCATGGTCCAATGCTACCACACTGTTTCCATTGGCAACTAAAGCACGGTGATGGGATCGCACACCGGTAGATACAGCATGGCCTGGCTCGCCAACAGGAACAATGGCCTTGTCATCTAGACACTGAAACTCACAATAATCACGCCAGGTCACGGCAAAGGTTTTCAAGTGGCGGAACAGTTGCCTGCAATATCCTGAATCAACATGCTGCACACGTAGAAGTCGCTGTTGTACAGCATATTTAATGTTGAATTTTCCAGTGTAGTAAGCAGCACTTTTTTTAAAAGGATTTTGCGGTTGGAAGTTCAGCCTGATCCAGGAACAGGATGGTACTGGGGTTCCAGGTGGGAGTTTTGCCTGAACTTGATCTCGTAACTCTTCAACAGATATAGCAAATGGCAGATACTGTGTGCTTGTATGTCTCCTTTCATGTACTGCAGAATTTTCATCCATGATTAGTTTCTGAAGGGCTTCCCAAAATGGATCATATTTTGGATCACATGTACTTCCATTATCTTTTCTCATGTCATATATCAGTTCACAATCCTCTGCTTCAAAGAGAAATTTCACAAACCGTTCATCAATTTCTTCTGTTTCGTTTGCACTAATCTCAAAGTTTGTAAGGTACCTGTACATGTCTCTAAGAACGACTGGCGCGATTTTTACCTTTTGGTACCTGTCAAAGAAGTCCTTCCTCATTCTTCTGGTAGAGTATTTCACAATGTCATCTTTGATTAGATTAACTATTCTAATATTCTCGCTGGGCACATTTTTGGATTTTGGCAATTCAGGGTCGGGTATCTTCCAAACAACTGTTGTGTTTCCTATGTAATTACCATGTGTGTAAGTGAAAACATTCACTGTGGACGAAAGCTCTATCTTACTTAACCACTTCCTTCTGTCCTCCTTGGACTTTGGTTCGAACTGTAATAGGTCCATCGGGATGTAGTCACAACATGCTTTTAGAGCTAAGTCTAAAGCAGAGTAGTCTTCCCTTACAGAATCTACTTTGTCACAGTTACTAGTGTCCAACTGTCGTTGAAATTTCTTATGGGTTCAGGTGATTGGTGGTTGTTATTAGAACACTTCTGCATGCCTGTCATGAATTTGTGATACTTACTGAGATCTGTGATTAAAAGGTCCATAATCTTTTTCAATCCTGCTGAAGATGGATTCTCAATCCATGGGAGCATTAGAATATCTGAAATACTCTCTATGTTTTCCTGTAGTTCTACTGTATTCAGCTGTAAAAAAGAAGTAAATCAAAATATTTTGCAACAAGATTAGTTAGTAAAACATCTATGCCCTTCAACCTGCAGCAAAGTATTCCATGTGACCTAGACCTTAGATCTCTTCATGTGAAAATCATTTTTTATAGGGGTCATCCTTTGTCATGTCTAACCAGCATACTAATAAATATGATCCTTATAACTTATTTCATTATACATTACAAGCCCCTGTGACTTTCACCTTTAATCTGATGACCTCAATTATAAGTGGCATCTTACTTTCCACCCAAGTTTATTACAACTTCACCAATATACACCAAATTGTCAAATACTTATTATATCAGTGGAAGCGAATTTCCAGTTTCAAGCACGTGTGACCTTGACTTTTAACTTGTTGACCTCAAAATTGATGTGCATATCTCTTCCTATCAAGTAATCAGGATACCATTATGGATGATTGTAGGTCAAAGCATTCTATATGTATAATGAAGAAACTGATATGAGCTTGTGTGACCTCGAAATTTGACCAGGTGACCTCCAAATCAATAGGCATCTTTACTTTCTCAGAAGTAACCATTATACAAATTTTCATGATCTTAGGTCGATGCATTCTCAAAATATCTTGCAGACACAAATTTACTATGACAAGTCCCTGTGACCTTGACCTTCCTCCCAAGTAGCAATTAAACCAATTCGCATTCTTGTACATGTATGTCAAAGCATTCTCTAGATATCATCCAGACACAAAAGGTCTACAAACCGACAGACCTACACATACAAAGCATCATACCCCTTCGAAGGGGGCATAATAATGTGACAAGCTTTTTAACAGAAAGGTAGGGTCATGACCCATATATTTATTAAATGTATCAACTTGCAATGCAAAATTTTGTCATACCAGTGAATCAATTTCATTTCTGGTAGTGAAATATTAAGTATTTGTTTAAAAATGTCCGACTGGATTTAAGAGCAAATAATTCTTTTTTTATTTTTATTTTTAAATCAAATAATAAATAAATTTGTCATGGACAATATTTGAGATCTCAAGTATGTAAATTTACTTTTAATTAATGTTTTATATCTTCAATAAGAAGATATTAAAATATGGTTATAAATTTACAAGTCATTCAAGTATTGTTTCTTACATAATCATGACATAGTCAGCATATTTCAAAACTAGCTTATGACACGTTTAATTAGTTTATACCTGGGGTATTTTCTTCTTCTGCTCTTTGAGTCTCCTGCAGCCAGTGAATGGCTGAAAGACGTCTGGTGGCGTTATTCCCCTTGTCTTTAGACGATCCCAGAAGGGATCAAAGTACCACAGACAATTAACCAACTTTCCAACCACCATTTTCCCTGTCGTGTCTGCCTGTTCCTGTGTGAAGCCCCATTGCTTTTCTTGAAATAGACGCACCAAACAGTTGAATAGCTTGTCCTTTTCGTTGTTTTCCACCCTGGATTTTAACATAAACATGACACATATTTAAAGCCACAGATTATTAAAAGCTTAAAAGTTAACAAGAGGTGTGTTTGTCAGAAACACAATGCCCCCGCCGCTTTGATTTAAATATTTTTGTTTCTGATTAATATATCCCTTCTAAAAACTATTACTGCCCTTGTAAAAATTATTTGTACTTGCCAAATGATAAATATAAATTATTTCCCTGTAAAGCTTGTTACTTCCCTTGTGTTTTTTTACCTTTGACCTTGAAGGATTACCTTGACCTTTCACCACTCAAAATGTGCAACTCCATGGGGTACACATGCCAAATATTAAGTTGCTATCTTAAATATTGCAAAATTTATGGCCAATGTTAAAGTTTTCAGACAGATGGACAGACAGACTGATGGACAGACAGTTCAACTGCTATATGCCACCCTACCACGGCATAAAAACTGAGAGGCGAGCATTATTAATTTTATACTTAAAATGTACAACAATAATTAATCAATACAAAACTTTTTTGACTTTAACAATTAAACTTCCAGAATCATATGAAAGCAATGCTTAAAATAGTGATATGATTTTCGCACAAATTTTATACTGTAACAATATATATATATATATATACACAATTTGTTATCAACAAAACAACATGCACAAATGTACAATTTTGTTTTCGAATGAATGGCGTGAAATAACACATTTACCTTAAACCCTAAACAATAAGCGTTTTATATTTAATTTGGGATGAAATGGTAGAATATAAAGATGGAAATTAATTCCAGGAAATATTGAAATGTTAATAACTTGAAGTACGCCCTCTTGTACTAAACTTCACACACAAAATCCAACAATTTACATGTATAAACATATCATGAAAATGTTGACCAACTACAAACCAAAGTGGAGGGCTTGATTTGTAACAGCGTCTAGATGTCATCATAATGTCAAAAACGTTGATGACAGGCGTGCATTCTTCCTCTAGCTCAACACTGACATCTTGAACTGTGATGCTTACAGTCCTTGATCTACAATATTAAGATATTAAACTTCACAAAACAATCATGTAAAAATATAGCAGACACGTGCAATAAAGAACTGTTAATGCCTGGGTCAATTTGTTACATCTGAATTAAGAAACACGGTATCTTATCGCAATGAGGGAATGGGGCGAATAGAAATCAGTTTAAAAAGCTCTAATTCAAGTTGTTATCCCCCGCCATAGGCGGAGGGATATTGTTTTGGCGTTGTTTGTCCGTCCGTCTTTCCGTCCGTCCGGAGCCATATCTTGGAAGTGCTTTGGCGGATTTCATTGAAACTTGGTATGAGTATATATATGGATAATAGGTAATCGTCGTGTCTGTGACAAAGTTCTAGTTTTATATTGTACTTTTTGTGGGGGAAGTTATAATCACAAGGTACCATGACCCATTAACAGGTACCAGTTTTTGTTTTGCCACAATAAATTTACCAAAAATGGTCAAAAGGTACCAGAAAGATGGTTAAAATGTTGATCTAAAAACTATTTATATATTTTATTAAAATATATGGAAAAAATGTTTTGTTTTAAGCTTAATAATGATAAATTAAATTGGCAGTGGCTAGTCGTATGGCCCTGTACGGGTAGACAAGAGGCTAGCCGTACGGTCCCATACGGGTAGACAAGAGGCTAGCCGTACGGCTCTGTTTGTATAGCCTTTCCTATGAAGATTGTCTAGCCGTATGGATCTGTTCATATAGCCTTTCCTATGGAGATTGTCTAGCAGTACGACTTATAAAGTATAGAATTGTCGTTCAGTGCTTTTAATCAGTAATAAGTTTGTTTAAGCTCATAGAAGTTAAAAAATTCTTCATCTGTTACAACTTCCTTTCATGTAATACGGTTGCTTATTTGATTCTTTAATTAGCCGACGTTCCTAAGTAAGGTGTGAACAAATGTTTTAATGAGTTGCGTCATCGATATCATGAAATTCAATGACGGCAGCCGTCAAAGGTAGTTCTCAGAAATTGAGTTACACAAATAATTTAATTCGGTTTATAATTTGATTCTTTAGTAATTAGCAGACATTCCTATGTTAGGCGTGAAAACTGTTTTCAGTGTTTGTGTACAGTTTTTACAAACGTATGATTCTGTAAATAATGTATAATCTAGATAAGAGGTATAGCTTTTCTTAAATGATTAAAATAATAAAAGTTTGAATATGTAAGTACGACATAAAATGAACATGGTGCTTATTTTCGGTATAGATTGAGAAAGTTGTACATTGATTCAAGCTTTTATACACCACAAACTCTGCGTTTGATCAAATTTAAGACAATTATCATTGTTTCCTTCGATTTGAGCTAATTATTACTGTATATATCGGTGGATTGAGTTAAGTTTGTATATGGTGTGATTTCTAGTGCATCGCGCATGGCAATTCTTTAAAGTGACCTGATTTAAGATATGAGCAACTTCATTTGTCATACATGCGAACAACAAAGACACGGATAAGCCTGTGTATTCACACTGTCTAATCAGCGTATTTTTTGCCACTGCATCATTACTATAGAAATTAGTACAAATTACAAATTTATTTGTTTGCATAGTCGACATTACTTGTCGTGAAATGCTGCCTCATATTGTGAAAATAGGGTATATAACTTTTATCAAGTGCTATTATCTAAAAGCTTCCTTTTATTTGTTTTGTTATAAACTTTTCTCATTGTGATATCGCAATTTTCATTGACTTAGTTAAGATTATTTACTATATATTTATTGTTTCATTTAATATTTGCATGTACAATGAGTATTTATATACTCCATAACTTTGATATCTATTGATTGTTGTAATTGTTGTTTGGCGAAATAAATTTACATTTTCATATCTCACTTGTTTACACCCTTTATATACTATGCACGAATCGGATTTCCAACCACGACGAAACATAAACCAGACTGCAAATTCCGTGACAACTACTACACGAGCCAGTCTAAAGGCTAGAAATTTCGGAATCTGCACGTAGATCAATAATTAATCCATATACTTATGTGTCATAACAGCTGTTTGGCTAGACAATCTCTGTAGGAACAGCTATACGAATAGACTAGCCTCTTGTCTACCCGTACGGGGCTGTACGGCTAGCCTCTTGTATACCCGTACGGGACCATACGACTAGCCACTGCCAATAAAAAAAGCGTGTTAAATTAGTTTATTTGCTACTATAGTGAAATAATGTCACTTCCAACAGCCTTGCTGTTGGGCTAGCTCTTTAGCGACGTAGTTAAAGTGTCGGACTACCACTCTGGAGGTCGTGGGTTTAATCCCCTGCTTGAGCTCAGTATTTTCACATTAATGGCGACGAGGCAAAAAAGAACTGTGAATGCGGGAATGGGTCTGAGCTGTTAAATGATTTCTGGGAGGGCCATGCGGATGCAAGACATGCTGTAGGGGGAGGAGTGTAGTGAAATAAGGTCACTTCCAACAGCCTTGCTGTTTGGCTAGCTCTTTAGCGCATAGTTCAAGTGTCAGACTACCACTCTGGAGGTCGTGGGTTCAATCCCCGGCTTGAGCTCAGTATTTTCACATTACTACTGTGTCAAGAAAAAATAATAAAAAATTTGGAATTCATAGGTTTGGATACTATACGCCTTTTCTGGTGACTTTGACCGACATATGAACATTCGGACCCAATGTCATTTTCTTCAGAAGCTGTGTTGCATATGTTTTTCTAAATGAAGAATATATATGGGTGGGTGGGGAATGGGATTATTGATGCAAGTACATGTGGTCCAGTACTCATGTTCATCATAAAGAAACGTAAAGTAGTACTTCTTGGACATTTTTGCGATGTTGATGTTTATCAATAAAAATATTACAGGATCTACATTTTAATAAATATGCATGTTTATTAAACCTATCCATAACTTTTCAACACATCGAATGTTATTGATGGCGACACCTCTGCATCGTCTGCAAAAACGCTAGTTATTTTTAAATTTGTATTACTTAATATGGGAATAATGTCAACGATTTTGTTCAGAAGATTTACTTTTCTTATTGAGATAGTTTCAGTTCCGTTTTTAATTATTTTAAATTTGAAATACGCTACGTCTGTCTCATTGTTGTTTAAATCCGCCATTTCCGAAATACAATATAAAAATCATTTGTTAAGTACTCACCGATTGGCTAATAGCGTGTGGTATTGGCTGCAATAGCCAATGAAAATCGCTGACGCTTTACATGTGGACTGCGCACAACGAAACAACCCGTATTATAAAAACAAATTGTGAACAACACTTTCGGCAAACTGCAAATTTTTATTTTTAGTTTAGGAAAAACTACCAGGTCGGCGGGTGATATGTAAATAAAAAAAACTAAAGTGACTTTTATTTTTATTTGTATTTGTCGAAAAATAGGGTTGGTCGCTCCTGTAAAACAGAAAATTAAAAAATGCTGGCCTAAGCCTCAGTGCAGTCTTTTAAAACTTTTCCAGGATTGTCATGTGGTGTTTAATTTTCATTGATATTATGTAGTCGAGATTTTATTTGATGAGTGTCATGAGAGCTTGACAATACCACGCTTGATATATATTGTGTTTCTTTGCCATGGTTTTGATTTTGCAA
The DNA here is from genome assembly GCF_020536995.1 of Dreissena polymorpha. NCBI lineage: Eukaryota > Metazoa > Mollusca > Bivalvia > Myida > Dreissenidae > Dreissena > Dreissena polymorpha. The sequence continues at coordinate 66,511,058 of NC_068367.1, read as the reverse complement.
CTCTTTTCAGAAATTACACAGTGGTCACCTTTTTTCAGATATTTCACAGTGGTCACTGCACCCACTCCCATTCCTACTGGACGTTTGAGCTTAGCTGATTAAAATGGTTGTTCAGGGTCTGGTCTTGTCAGTTATGAAATGGTCATGAACCTTCGCTTTGTTGACATTACAATCATACTACAGTTATAGGTTGACCTTTATATGACTGCACTAACTATTCAACCATTTAATCAGTATTTGTTATGTTAGGTCACAGTTAGGTCACAGTTGCTCCCATTTAAGGCATTGAACGTCGGTCTGTCAAAATTGTGGTTTTTAACACTACCAAGAACAGACTTTTCTATCAAACTTTTTTTAAGAACAAAATTGGTAAAAATAATATTGCAAAATAAGCCATGTTAAAAAAAATATTTTTTTCCAACAAATTACTGGGTACATGAAAACAAATAAACTTTAATACCCCAAAAATAAGTGCTAAAATAAGAGTTTTACTTAAGAAAGAAATTTAATAGCTTTTTCTGCATTTCAGGGGTGCTTATTAGGTACTTCACTTTCCCTGAAGACTGGATGTTATTTTGAATTGGAGACTTCCTTGAAACAAATATTCCATTAAAGCAGAAAGTATTGTCCCTGATGAGCCTGTGTGACTACCGTAATAATTCTATGTTTTCTTTTATTTTTCATGACTCTTAATTTTCGCACACACAAGTTTTCGTCCATATTTAATGTCTCTAAGTTTTCGGACAATATATTTAACAGCGCTATGTTACCAAATTTCAGTCCTGTTTTCGATATCTAATGACACTTCGATCATGGGGTTTTACAACCAGATTAACATCATAAAACATAGCAGGTGCATGCCTGAGGGCAACGGACCATTACATTTGCGTTGTGGGGTAAATAACCTTGTAAACCGGTATTAAAGAATGGTTTCGCCCGATATAATAAGCGTTATGACAATTACCAGGGGTAGTGGCAATTAACAATTCAATTATTTACCGCAGTGGTACTACACTTTCTCAGTTAAATAACTGTGACAAATACGAAACGCTTCAAAGTGTGATGCACCATATTGCATGTTTTACGAACAATGGAAGGTGTTTGACAACAACTATCGGAAATTAACAAACAAAGAATTCATAGTTTGCTTGTTTTTATTGCGTTAATTACAGGTTCATACTAGCGAGTATCGGTACATCACATGCTCATCTTTGAACTCGTTGGTCAAAGTACAGCCTTGTAGTATCTTTCTGTCAAATAAATTAAGGATTTAAAATTTCTTTAAATGCAGTGCAAACATTTATAACTGTTATTTATACTATACGGCATGGTATTTTACAAGCGCGTGCTATTACCGGTAGTCGTTGATACAATTTACGCTATTTTCGGACACTTCAATATTCAACTCTAAGTTTTCGGACATCTGTATTTTGTGAATATTTTTCGTATCTAAGTTTTCGGACATGAAAAAAAATAATTATTTTTAAGTGTCCGAAAACATAGAGTAATTACGGTAAACTAGGATGACACTTTACGCACATGCATGAAACCCAGTTTTCTTAAAGCAGAGGCTTAATTATTTAGGAGATGTTGTAGACAGGGTGTGAAATAGTATCCTTGTTGATGCAGCCATTTCTTTCACAGTAAACATCAAATGACATCAGCACATATATCAAAAGATCAATCACCTGTTAAATATGCTTATACAAATCAATACTGCAATATTAGACCTGTTAGACAGAGGGCAGGGCGATGGTCATTTATTTGGATTTTGTCATTCCAGGATATTGACATGGTCTGTGCTGTAGTGAAATAAGGTCACTTCCAACAGCCTTGCTGTTGGGCTAGCTCTTTAGCGACGTGATTAAAGTGTCGGACTACCACTCTGGAGGTCGTGGGTTCAATCCCCGGCTTGAGCTCAGTATTTTCACATTAATGGCGACGAGGCAAAAAAGAACTGTGAATGCGGGAATGGGTCTGAGCTGTTTAATGGTTTCTGGGAGGGCCATGCGAATGCAAGACATGCTGTAGCGGGCGTGTCTGGGCCTTGAAACATTAAAAGGGGGAGGAGTGTAGTGAAATAAGGTCACTTCCAACAGCCTTGCTGTTTGGCTAGCTCTTTAGCGACGTGGTTCAAGTGTCAGACTACCACTCTGGAGGTTGTGGGTTCAATCCCCGGCTTGAGCTCAGTATTTTCACATTAGTGCATATACATAATATTGAGCTAAATAATTCTAAGTCTGTAATAAATGGTACATGTATTCAACTCAGCTCAGCCCATAAATTGCTACTTGTATTTTGAAAATAACTGTATTGTAAATTTCTAGTCTGGTATCTGCATTTAAATGACTGAAATAATGCTCAAATGATGAAATATTTAACAAACAAACACAGAATAAAAGTTTTTTACTGGTAAAGTGAAGAATTGTTATTTTATTTTTTTCCGGAAATGCTGAATATTTGTTGCCAATTTGTTCATGAAAACAATATACACAATTTTAGGTTCTGCAACTTATACAAGTATTTGCTTTTTGCAAGAAATAACTTATCTTACCATTTGATGAATTGTCAATATCGGAGTGTCATTTCAGTTTACCTCATGGGTCTATTTAATTTAAAATATTTGAAAATGGCCAAGACCATATGCCAATGAATCTTTTGAATTTAGCCACCACTGTCATGTACCATAGTAAATTGTTAATTGGCTGATTGCCAGTTGTATAAATATCCAGAGTGCACAAGTTATCAGGTGGACATGGCTTTTGTCAAGCAGTCTCAGGGTCACACAACATTTTCATCTCCAAGCTTGATCTCACCAATAGTATTCTTTGTTTGATATTATGATTTATGGAACAGGGTCTCTGATAAGGTTGTAAACTATAATTATCCTCATTTAAATGGGAAAATGGGGCTTAAAGCAAAGTGTAGTCCTAGATTAGCCTTTGCAGTCTGCACAGGCTAAAAAGGGACAAAATTCTTGCTTAAATTGTATTTTAGGAAAGAGACTTTTTATGTCCCCCACTATAGTAGTGGGGGGCATATTGTTTTTGCCCTGTCTGTTGGTCTGTTGGTCTGTTGGTTGGTTGGTTGGTTGGTTTGCGCCAACTTTAACATTTTGCAATAACTTTTGATATATTGAATATAGCAACTTGATATTTGGCATGCATGTGTATCTCATGGAGCTGCACATTTTGAGTGGTGAAAGGTCAAGGTCATCCTTCAAGGTCAGAGGTCAAATATGTGGCCAAAATCGCTCATTTTATGAATACTTTGCAATATTGAAGATAGCAACTTGATATTTGGCATGCATGTGTATCTCATGGAGCTGCCCATTTTGAGTGGTGAAAGGTCAAGGTCAAGGTCATCCTCCAAGGTCAGAGGTCAAATATATGTGGCCCAAATCGCTTATTTTATGAATACTTTTGCAATATTGAAGATAGCAACTTGATATTTGGCATGCATGTGTAACTTATGGAGCTGCACATTTTTAGTGGTGAAAGGTCAAGGTCAAGGTCATCCTTCTAGGTCAAATATATAGGTCAAAATTGCTCATGTAATGTAACTTCTGCAATATTGAAGCTAGCAATTTTATATTTGACATGCATGTGTATCTCATGGAGCTGCACATTTTGAGTGGTGAAGGGTCACGGTCAAGGTCATCCTTCAAGGTCAAACGTCATATAGGGGGACATTGTGTTTCACAAACACATCTTGTTTTAAACAAAAATTTAAAATAAAAGTGGAAAGTGTTGTCCCTGAATAATGCCCAAACTAATCTGGGATAACACATTCAGCACATGAATTAAGACCAGTTTTCCCAGAGCGATGTCCATTAATGCATATCGATGTTGTACCACCAAGAGTTGTTAAAAAAACATTATGATAACTCTTTGATCTCAAAGATATTTCTTGTTTCTATACATTAAACTTTTTATTTTATTTTCAGGACACTTCCTCCCCCCCCTTTGCGCTCTGATGTGAATGATACTTTTGTGATGTGGATGCCACTCTTCTAAATTTTAACCAATTAGTACTGGGTTTGATACTGAAAATATACTGGTCTTGTACATTTGAGTCACTATTTTTTTAGCAACTGAAAGTTTCGAAAACCAATAATTAGAAACGGAATTCCAGTGGTTATTTGTTGACAGACTGTTCAAATGTCCGCCAGCTAATCTCAGTGATCCTTTGTAAGCGCCATCAAACCCATAGCAGACACCTGTTGCTGTGAAATGGTACCCACTTCAACACAATTATGTTAAAAGATGTTAATAAGTAAGGAAAACACCAGCTCTCCTAGGCTATGGTAATTTGATACAAAATAAATACACTTACTGGCCAGAAGTACTTATGTAATTAGCAGTTAACCCTGATGGTAGGGTCAAATCTCTTCTGGAGAGTTGATGGCTGGACTTTCACCTGGTCTCTGGGGTTGTTTGAGGTGATTGACTGCTAGAACAGCGGTCAGCCAGCTATAATCACAGCTATGTGCAAGTCATCATAAGGCAATGTTGGTGCACTCTGGTCCACATTGGGTTGTTGACATGGATTGAGTGAGTGGACAGTGAGTTTATATGAAAGCAACTTAACCCTTTGTATGCTGGGAAATTTGTCGTCTGCTAAAATGTTGTCTGCTAAATTTCTTAAAAAAGCATTTTCAGAATAGCAAACAGTTTGGATCCAGATGAGACGCCACATTCTGTGGTGTCTCATCTGGATCCAAACTGTTTGCAAAGGCCTTCAAAATTCGGTTCAAGCACTGAAAGAGTTAAGCCTTGCCGTTAGAAAACCCTGCTAAATATATGTGCCTAAAGTATTATAAGTCCCAAATTCAAAATTTTTCAATCGTTTCGCGTTACAACGCTTTATAATTTTCAGGTTTTTAAATCGTTAAAAGATGCATATAATTGATATTTAAGAGCATGGTAAATGTTCAGTATTACTATTTAAATGTGCTCACAAAAATAATCACTACAATGAAAATTTGCGAATCTGAAACAATTTCTTTTAATTTTGTCAATTAACAAAAATGTGAAAAAGCCCCCTTAACAGCAAAAAACGTATTTAATGTAACATTATCTTAAATGGCAGAAGGTGTATGAAAGTATTGTTTATTTCTCTGAATGTAGACAGTTCTCCAATGTTGGGTATAAGATAACATAAGCTGCCTGCTGTATGTAGTGGAATGTAAATGAAAGCAGTGGTCAAGTTTCAATCCACACAGGTCTTTGAACCTGAGATGTGCAAACATGAACTGTTGCATGACCCATGTGTAAACCTCCACATGCAGACTGTAGACTGGCACCTGGGGTAACACAAGTGTTCTCTTTCTGTAACCTTTTCCGTTTATATTCACAATATATGAGATGTTTGTAGTTCCTTAGTAAATCACATGAAAGGCTAAAACAGCATATTGCCATTTTTACTTTGCTTCTAAGAGGGAAAGGGTTACCATTTGTTAGCCATTTTAAAACATTTGTGTGCACAGGCTAATCAGGGACCACACTTTCAGCTTTAACTGGATTTTGGTTTAGATCAGAGGCTTCCTGTGAAGGAAACATTTCATAAAAGCAGAAAGATGATTCATCCCAGATCATTCCCAAAGCGCAGCTCCTATTATTATTTTTTTATGGTCCCGAAATATTCAGGGATCATATAGTTGCCAGTAACTGTTTGTCTTTTCTTACTTCCTTACTTCCTTCCGTCACACTTTTGTTACAGTTTCTCATAGCACCTTCAATACTTTACGGATCTCTTTCATAATTGGCAAGTAGGTACCTTGCATGGACCTCTACCTTTTGATGAGGTTTGAGGTCACTAGGGTCAAGGTCATTGAGGCTAATAATAGATTTTACCTTCACACTTTTGTTACAGTTTCTCATACCACCTTCAATACGTTACCGATCTCTTTCATATTTGGCATGTAGGTACCTTGCATGGACCTCTACCTTTTGATGAGGTTTGAGGTCACTGGGGTCAAGGTCAATGAGGCTAATAATAGATTTTTCCTTCACACTTTTGTTACAGTTTCTCATACCACCTTCAATACTTTACCGATCACTTTCATATTTGGCATGTAGGTACCTTGCATGGACCTCTACCTTTTGATGAGGTTTGAGAGCACTGGGGTCAAGGTCACAGAGGCTAATAATAGATTTTTCGTCACATTTTTGTTACAGTTTCTCATAGCACCTTCAATACTTTACCGATCACTTTCATATTTCACATGTAGGTACCTTGCATGGACCTACACCTTTTGATGAGGTTTGTGGTAACTGGGGTCAAGGTCACCAAGGCTTATAATAGATTTTTCCGTCACACTTTTGTTCCAATTTCTCATAGCACCTTCAATACTTTACCGATCTCTTTCATATTTGGCATGTAGGTACCTTGCATGGACCTCTACCTTTTGATGAGATTTGAGGTCCCTGGGGTCAAGGTCAAGGTCACTGAGGCCAATAATAGATTTTTCTGTCATGCTTTTGTTACAGTGTCTCATAGCACCTTCAATACTTTACAGATCTCTTTCATATTTGGCATGTAGGTACCTTGCATTGGCCTGTCACGTAATTATGTATCGTTCGTGGAAAACACACAGTAACAACCAAAGTTCATTTCTGTTTTCATCGAGATTTATTTCTGTTAAATAATTTCGAACACAACGTTTCTAATGTTCATGAAGTACAATTTTACAGCGTGGCGGCCTATTGGCCGCCACGTCAAGAAAGCGTGACTACTCTACTCGATTGTCAAACTAGCTCTCTAGACTGTCCATAAATATAGATATAAACAACGAAAGCTTTGATAATTGTTATGTGTACAATTGTGATTGGCTGTGTAACGTCACGTGTCTACATGTACAATTCTGATTGGCCGTTTGTTAAGTCACGTGTCTGCAACCTAAATATACGTATGCAACGGACACCTAACGAATACATACGGAAATGACCGAAGATTGACACATACGGTAAGCAAATATTCGTGTCCGGTAATTATAACCCGAGGCTAATGATTTGTTGATCCAGATGGCTGCCTATTTAAGATTGTATGAAATGTGGTACAAATTTCGATCATTATATAAATCCAACAATGCCCCAAATGTGCGTTTTGTGCGCGTTATGTTACAGGCCTCTACCTTTTGATGAGGTTTAAGGTCACTGGAGTCAAGGTCACCAAGGCTAATAAAAGATTTTTAGAGGTGGTTTTTAACACAAAGATTGACAAAGCGCATCATCGGGGAGCATCCATCAGTTTCACTGATATTCTTGTTTATAACAGAACAGTATTGGATTCAATTCAATTGTTATGGAATGTCTACTTTATTATTTGCTGGGTTTTTAACTTGATTTTCAACAAAAAATCTTTGCTTGAAGGCAAGTTGATGGGAAGATGGTTGATGGGCGAGAGGGAGTTACTATGTTGCGACAATTTGTGTTCAAGTTTGTTATTAACTCATATTCACTATATTTAGTCCCCAATCCTCAATAAAATTTACACAAATGTTTCTTGGATGCCATATGGTTCAACTTCTCTGAACAATAAGGCTGGCCACTATAGCTAAAAAAGATCATGAGTTATTGGCGTCGCACTGGAGTGTGGCAACTATGCATGTTATGTTTTTTTTTTCGCTTATGGGAGGAGAAGTTATTTTACAGATCAATGTATATATTTTTGCTTTAAGAATAACTTGCACAGTGGTGATTTTTTGTGTAAATTATTGTAAATAAGTACTGCATTTGTGCCTATTACATGAACATTTATTACAACATTTATTGCCAATAATGCAAAGCTAATTGTTTTGATTAATAACTGATCCACAACTGATCACAGGGAAAAGATCAAAGGGACTGGGCAAATACGCGAAACTTTCTGGTTTTGTATAAAAACAAATAATGTTTTGTATAAAAACAAAACACAAAATACATTTATTTTGTGGTTTTTCTAATTTGCTTATTTAGTGGAGAATCAATGTAGTACGATATTTGACGACCTATCGCGCAAGCAAGTTTATTGGAAGGCGTAGTGGTACAAAAAAGTACAATGTATTAGTTTATTAATAGACAATAACGATCTCTATACACAACTTCACCAAATAGCAGTACATAAGTGAATGTCAGCTGGAATAGCTCAGTTGGGAGATCGTTAGACTGAAATTGTTTACGCAACAGTCATCTAAAGGCCCCCGGTTCAATCCCGGGTTCCGACACTCACGGAACAGTTCGGCAGCTGACAATTTTTTCAGTCAGGTTAATAAATATAATAAAGCTTTATTTTATGTAGACATTTTAAAATCCATTTTACTACAATTGGACATTTTTATTTAAATTAATGGATGCAACGTGGTTACAACGTTAATTAAAATTTCTTACATCACTTAAATATCTTATAAAAAATACCTGTGTTTTTATATTAACAAATAAATGCAAACAACACATTTATTATCCATGTATTTTAATGGTTGTCTATCATAGGCCCTAAGTACTATCCCTACCACATATAGAGCGCGAAGCGCGACACGTATTATTGATTGTAACAATGAGTTGTGATAAAGGAAGCAGCCGCTTATCAAGGAGGAGCTGTGTCCCAGCAACCCGTTTCCCTAGAGTCAAGCACTCCTCAGAGTTTTTTATTAAGAAACTCATATAGAGCGCGACACATATTACAATCCCGGTGGTATGGGCCCTTTAGCATTATCTGACCATAATTACGTCCATAGTTATCTTTCTTAGAATTTGAGAAATTTGAAATCCTTGTTTGAAGTCCCAAATTTTCATCTGATTGTTCCCAGATTCTTTCCAAACTAACAGTGTCTTCATATCAATGAGCATTTTTGCCTCATTTAAAATGAGAAACATCGAGACAATAAGTCCAGAATTTTTTTAATTTAAATTTGACAAAATAAACAATTTCCACTTGTTTAAAAGATTTCACAAGTTTCGTCTCAATCTTTCCAAACTTGTTAAGTGTTTTTATATCAGTATTACTTGAACCCTATTGAAAATGATGAGTATTGGAGCAATAAATCTATTACGATCTTTTACTGAATTTCAAAGTATTGTGAAATGCAGCTTATTTATGCAATTTACAGTTGTCATTCAATTTTTTTTTCAAACTTTTACAGTGTTTTCATAACAATGAGTACTTAACCCCTATTGTAAATGAGCAACGTAAGAATAAGTTCAGAATCATCTCCCCTTGAAGTTGAGAAAAATATGAAATTACACTTACAAGATGAAGCAGATTTTTTAAAACCTACAAAGTTCTGTTCCATTAATGAAAACTGCACACGGATGCCAGTAAAAAAAGGAAACCAATGTAAATAAAATGAACTATGAAATATTTGGGGGTTACAACACAAAATCACAGATAATGATTATTTGGGAGTTATAACACAACATCATAAATAATGGTTATTTGAGGGTTATACCACAAAATCATAGATAATGGTTATACCAGTATCGTTTTCTATTTTGTTTAAAATAATCAGCCAATATATTTATATTAACAGTAGAAAAAAATCGTTCCATTGTTACTTCATTGAGTGCCTTTTACACTGAATTTCCCAACGCCCTTTGATGCTTTGCAGCAATACTTATCTTGTAAGTTAATGAGCCCAATATTCAGGCATGTCCTAGTATCAAACTGTAGGTGTGATCAAATTATATGTTACGTACTGTGCCCTTAGTATTTCTTCTGTCAAAGATCAATCTAAAAATGGCATGTAAACTGTTACCACACAGTAACTAGAGAACTATTTTTAACTAGAGTGTGTTTTTTAGCGAGGCTGTTTTCGGAGAAAACCCGAGCTATTGTCAAAGCCAGCTCGCCGTCCGCCGTCTGGCGTAGGCGTCGTGCTAAAACCTTAACATTGGCCATAACTTTTTAAATATTGAAGATAGCACCTTGATATTTGGCATGCATGTGTATCTCATGGAGCTGCACATTTTGAGTGGTAAAATTTCAAAGTGTACAAAGTTATCTGACCTGCCCACGTATATATTTTTGTAAAATAAATAAAAGCGGCACAGTTGGCGGTATTGTGTTTCTGACAAACACATTGTGGTAAAAGGTCAAAGTCATCCTTTACGGTCTATGGTAAAAAATACAGATTTAAGGGAAGAAATAAGCTTTAAAAAGGGAGAAAATTATTCAATATTGAACATAGCCACTTTATATATTTGGCAAGCATGTGTATCTCATGGAGCTGCACATTTTTGAGTGGTGAATCTACAGTCATGGTAGTGGCTTCTATTTATTTGCTTCTAAAAATAGAGATTTGTTACAGACCATTATTTTCAAGGGAAGTAATTTATATAATTATAAATCTCATATTATATATTTCCTTACCAAGAAGTGAAGTTCTTTTCACAGTTACTGTTAAGTGATAACCCAAATGATTGATTTGTTAAAGTTTTTTTTAAATGATATAATTATAATTTCATTACGTTACATTTCATTACATACCTGTGGACATAGATTCATGATCAACTCTGGCTATCAAAAAAGAAAAAAACAAACTCTGGCTATGATCTCTTTTAAACCACAGGCCTTGGTTGTTAGTGATGTCTTACATGGTCATAATTGACTGAGAGACCCCCCCCCCTCCCCCCCCCCCCCCCTGGTTGGATTGGAGAAAATTCAAGGGAAGTAAAAACCTTTAAAGGGAGATGATTTCTATACCTGCCAGATGATAAATATACATTTTATTTCAATGAAGGTCGGGAGGAGCTTTGTATTATAGCTGCAATTTTCAAGTATTTCATTGTAACCAAAAGATTTTTCAATTTTGGTGTGTCATTGGTCTTGTGTTGTGGGGAGAAAAGCCGGATTACCTGACCAATCAAACTTTGGGAACGGGAATTTGAACCCAGGTAGAGTGTACCAACCACTGCATTAGCCGGCCACAATTAAACTAGAATCAAACATTTATATGCTGCTTACTCATGTAAGAAGGAATGCCACTATAGGTTTGCAGATCAACAGGTGAAAGTTCAAGGTCACGGGGGCATGGAATATTTAAATATCTCTTAACAATTGTACATGTCGACACTTGGTTGCATTTCAGCTGCGTTTTGTGGGGCATATATGTTTTACGTAATGTGGTGGGTAGTTTGTAGAGAATTTGATTAATATTAAGTTCTGCAAATAGTCTGCACATACAAATGTAATGCTACAGAGATGCCCAGTGATTGCAGTGATTCACAAAAGCCTTTAGTAGCCAGTAACAATCAATTGATTGTAGACTTTTTGTGAGATTTAGTTACCAGTGTAATTGGGTGTGTGTCTAAATGTAATGTTACACATTTTTTGCAACATCATACTATGTCCAGAATCTGTCTGGATTATAACCTCACACAACCTCAATAGAAATTTGCATGAATGTTAATTTATATAATACTTTGTGTCACATCTTAGGAAAATGTGGCTACATTCAAGTTTAAGATAAAACTTAGTGGTCTTAAAGCCCAAAATACAGCACCTTTTGTTAACTGCTTAACAGCTAGAGTGCTCTTTGATTGAACAACAGTTTAATAATGTTAAATTACTTGACACAATTATTCACCTAGATGAGACAGTTTGTGGCCAGCAAGAAACTTGGGACTTAACTGTAAAGGTAAAACTTGGAGGTGAAAGGTCAAAATAAAGCTCTATAAATTTAACCTTGATTGTTAAGGATTTTATTTAAATTGGCAAAACTGTTCACCTATTTAAGATGGCTTGTAAGGCAGAAGAACCGTTTGACAACCTTCAAGGTTAAGTTTATATAATGAGGTAAAAGGTCAAAAGACAGCTAAGTGGGGCTTATTCACATTGCATAAAATGATTCTAAAATAACTTTGTGTTAATGTTAACCTATATATGAGTCATATGATTGTCTGGTACAATAAGTTGATAGTTATCAGCTAAGTCAAGGTCAAGTTACCTTGGGGTCAAAGGTAAGACAGTAGTGTTGTTTTTTTAAGAAATAAGGTTTTGTAGCACACATTTAATAATACTTGAGATGGTTATTTGCGCTAATTAGAGAAGGTTGCTCTACCTTGAAGTCCATATATGGAGATGGAAAGTCAAATTGCTGAATTGAGCCTTGTTCTGAAAAAACTGGGCTTAATGCATGTGCATAGTGTCATCCCAGAATAGCCTGTGAAGTCCGCACAGGCTAATCAGGGACGATACTTTCCGCCTTAACGGGATTTTTTTGTAGAAGAGACTTCATTTAAAAGAAAAATACCATAAAAGCGGAAAGTGTCACTTTACGCACAAGCATTATGCCCAGTTTTCTCAGTACGGGACACAATTGATTTTCAATGCTGGGTATCTCAGTCAGAGTGGCATGTGGGGCTGTTTATGGCTCTCAGTGAGCGCTCATGTTTTGAAAGATTACTTTGATGGTTAAGGTAATATATGAGCCTTGTTCTGGGAAAACAGAACTTAATGCTTAAATGCGTAAATTGTTGTCCCATATTAGCTTATGCAATCAAGAACGACACGTTTCACGTACATTTATTAAAAAAACATTTAACAAAAAAAAGCTGAAATTGTTGTCCCAGATTAGCCTGAACAGTCGGTACAGGCTGCAGATCATTGACAGCATTTTTTGCTTTTTAATCTGGGAAGACACTTGACGCACATGTATTCAAACGCACTGTTTTCCTAGAACAAGGTTTATATAAATATATATTTTATGCTGTTGGTGACCAGTCTATATATTGAAACCAATGGTCACTTGAGGCCACAGTGGTCACTTAAGGCCACTGGTCAGTAGGAAGTGAGGTAGTATCTATAGTATGTACTGACCAATTCATAATCTGGAGTAAACAATGCTGGGGAATTCTTGTGGGTTGAATTTGTATGGAAACATAAATGTAACAGTGTTTAATGAGTCATGCATGTATTTGTGTTTAGGGATTAAGTGATGTGAAAAAAAAAACTTTTTATTTTGTAAACTTAGAAGTGATACATTTATGTGCTCAAATGAATATTCTACATGGTACATGTATATGTAATAAGAAAAGTGCTAAGTGTTTTGGGTAGCTTTCTCTAGCGTAGAATTATTTATATTCCTTGGATTTATTTCCTGTATGTTAAAAGACAAGTCATTACTGATCTATTGGAATTTACAGTGCAAATAATATACAAATAAATATTTTGTTTCTGGATAATTTTAATTATAAATAACGGATTAACTCAAACCATTTCAAAATGGGTAAGTAGAGACAATTTATTATACTAATCATTAAGTTTTGTCTAACATTTTTTTAAATAAATTGACTTTCCATTTCCAATATGTTATTATTAAATCATCTGATCCCATAATAATAATGCTAATAAGTGATAGATTCAATAGATTCAATTTGATATAAGAAAGTTTTATACTTACTGTAATCTCCTATATAACGATTAAAAAATAAGTCTCTATGTAAAATGGAATAAAAGGATTTGCCAGTCAGTTCAATTACTACTCTTAAGAATGATATTTTTCTTAGATATAAATTAACCCCTTTATGCCTAGTAGACTCTCTCATCCTTCTTAATTAGATCAATTTATTTCCAAAATAAGGGATGTCTAGTATATTTATTTCTATATTTAGAATATAATCTTACAGAAATAATCCTTTAAGCAAACAGCGCAGACCCTGATGAGACGCCGCATCATGTGGCGTCTCATTTGGGTCTACGCTGTTTGCTAAGGCCTTTATTCAAGACGCAAGGCATAAATGGGTTAAGAATGATAATTTTCTAAAATATAAATTAACTTTGCTCTGGGTAAACAGGATGTAATGCATTTGCATCAAGTGTTAAGCATTGCAGTCTGCAAATTATAACTAGGGACGACACTTTCCCCCTAAACTTGATTTTCGCTAAAAAGACACAAACAATAAAATGATAGCAGAAAGTGTCAACCCTGTTTAGCATGTGTGGACTTAACAGGTTAATCCGGGTTGACTCTTAATGCAAATGAGTCGCGTTCTGAGAAAACTGGACATAATGCATGTGCGTAAAGTGTCGTCCCAGATTAGCCTGTGCAGTTTGCACACTTTCCACCTAAATTGGATTTTTGCTTAGAAGAGACTTCATTTAAACGAAACATGTCTTAAAAGCAGAAAGTGTCGTCCCTGATTAGCCTGTGCAGATTGCACAGGCTAATCTGGGACGACACTTTATGCACATGCATTATGCCCATTTTATCAGAACACAGCTCATATGAATTAAAACCAGTTTTCCTGGAGCAAGACTCAAATATGAAAATTAAAATAATTATCATCACCCAGACATTTGACTGTGTGTTTGTTTGTCTATGCAATACCCAGACATTTGACTGTGTGTTTGTTTGTCTATGCAATACCCATCATTTGACTGTGTGTTTGTTTGTCTATGCAATACCCATCATTTGACTGTGTGTTTGTTTGTCTATGCAATACCCATCATTTGACTGTGTGTTTGTTTGTCTATGCAATACCCATCATTTGGCTGTGTGTTTGTTTGTCTATGTAATACCCATCATTTGACTGTGTGTTTGTTTGTCTATGCAATACCCATCATTTGACAAAAGAGGCATTTATAGCAGCCATTCTATTTCTTTATAGATGATAATTATTTTGGGTCACTGTAACAGTGAACAGTTAGGCTAATCTGGGAGGACACTTTCCGCTTTTATATTTTTCCCTGTTAAACAAAGTCTAGTAGCCAATCCAGGTCAGTTGTAAAGTGCCATCCCTGATAAGCCTCATTGCAAATTTCACAGGCTAATCTGGGATAGCACTACGCACATGCATTTTACTCCTTTTTACGGAGCGATACTAGTAACTTTTAGTGCTGGGGAGGAATTTAATATTACTGTTGATTTATTCTTGGAAATAGTTATTTCAGTCTCCAGGAATATTGCTATTGTATGTGTTTATTATATAATTTGCAATCTGTCATACAAAAGAAAATTACTAGAACAGTAAAAAACATTTGTAGCAAGGTAATCAAGCTTATATTCATTGAAATTATGAGTAGCGTTTTGAGAAAACTGGGCATAATGCATGTGCATATAGTATCGTCCCAGATTAGCCTGTGCAGTTTGCACAGGCTTATCAGGGACAACACTTTCCGCCTAAATTGGATTTTTGCTTTGAAGAGACTTCATTTAAACAAAAAATGTCATAGAAGCGGAAAGTGTTGTCCCTGATTAGCCTGTGCAGACTGCACAGGCTAATCTGAATGACACTTTAACCCATTTATGCCTAGCGTCTAGAAAAAAAGGCCTTGGCAAACAGTGCAGACCCAGATGAGACGCTGCATGATGCGGCGTCTCATCAGGGTCTGCGATGTTTGCATAAAGGTATTTCTGTAAGAAGTATTCTAAATATAGAAATAAATATACTAGACATCCCTAATTTTGGAAATAAATTGATCCAATAGACCGTTCCAGAATTTAGTCATTACATAATTATCTCCCCTGAATTCTCTCCGCGTCCGCCATTGCACTGCAATCGGTAACATATATAAGAGAGCACCGATTATTCAACGGATGAATTTCTTTCTAAATTCTAAGGACGTCATTACATGGTCTTGGTTGTCTTGGAAAACTTACACATTGACACATTAAAAAAAGCATTAAATTAAATGCAATATTTTTCATTTTATTATTTGCATCTTTAAATCGTGTATGCCTTTGAATTCCAGTGTTTAATTGCCCCTTTGTTCTGCATAATCCGATTATCTCGTTTTGATCAGATATTGATTTGACTTATCGTTTTATTATCGTTTGATCCAGACTTAACTAACCACATGGTGTCATAAACCACACTGGGTGGCAGATGACAGTCTGGTCATTAAACACAATTGATGATGCCACCATGTCTCATCTTTCTGGTATTATTTAGCAGTCATTTGGTAAGATATAATTTACCTCCGACATACTTAACAGTTGCGTAAATTAGATATGTTACATATTTTACAAATTAAAAGCTATGTCCAATATAGAATATCAGAAATTGTACACCGTAAAGATACTTGCCCGTTTAATTAATGAAAAAATAAAGTATTTAAAAAATATAAAAATAAAACATTTAACGTATTTAGCGGGTATCGCTTAATTAAAACTACGTCATTCCGTATGAAGATTTGATGTTACGGCAATGCACGAACGATATCATAAAAACAAGAAATTACATTTGACACCAAACAGAGGTTAAAAAATATTTAAAAAAATATATATGTATATAAATATATGTGTGTTAAAATGCTAGATATGTGTCACTCATACTCATTAGTAACCAGTTTTCAATATACTTGAGTACACAGTTCAATTTGCATCATGTGAAGTTGTGTTTTTTCAGTTGTATGTTAATATTCCTCAATAGCGTCATTCTTTGTACAAAACCCATCAAATTAAAATTACATGTAAAAACCGTCATACACTTCGCTTTTAATAGGGCTTTGTAGTACGTTTATTTTCAAAGCACTCCTTACACTTTCTAACACTCATTTATTTATCACACTAGCGTACTCATGCCATTGATAATTATATTTTTATAATTAGATGTATTACTATTGTAATTTATTGAAGCTTTTCGGCACAAAAATATTACGGCTATAATGCAAAGAGCTCTTTGTTGTGTCAAATTGTCGGCCTTTCAGTCTGAAGATAATCTTTAATTTGATGCTTATGCCGCGTTTTTAAAGTTGCAAATAAATGTATAAATAAATTCGTTTGGCGCTTAATAATATATATTTTTGAAATATTATTTAGCTGTTTTTTTTCGGAGTTTTTTTTTGTGTGGATTAATTGACTAAACATTTGGTGTCGTTATCCATATGTTTTGCGTTACTTCAAAGACCTATAAAATACATTTTTTAGTATTTTTAGCTTTATAGCTGTTAAATGATTCAAAGATGAAAATATAGATATATCATATAGATCACATTCTCTCCATCTTCCGAATAATCACATAAAAGGTCGTCAAGATCAATATCACTCTCTCATGATAAAAAGCTCGTTTTTTAACGTGACAAAATTCCATCTAAAAAAAATAAATATAAATCCAAATCCCATTTTTTTATCTCTGATATCAGTAAGAACAAGAAAAATAATTGAAGGCGTATCAAAAATATCATACTTAATATAATATGTTATGATTTTGGAAAGTAGATTTTTACCAAATGAGACCAATTACAAACAATTAGCAGTAATTAATTGCGCGAGAATCTTTTATAAGTATTAATTAAAATATAATCTGCTTGATGTTGCGGCTATTAAAATCAACACAACAATACATGCGTGAATTGTTTGTGAAACGTTAAAAGTAACAAGTCTAATCAAAGACATAGTATGAGCGACTGAACCGACAAATTTTCGCCGATGATTACCACTTGATTACAGATAAAAAACAAATACACGAAAGCATTTTAAACATTTTATTTGTAACAATCGATCTCAACTTCAAACAATCATTTACACAACAAAAATGTGATAATCGCCTCACATTAATTCATTAAGTAATTTAGTTATCAGACAACAGTGAAGCGGGTATTCTCTACGTCTTTGGCTTTTGGAATCGCAGACTCGCACAAGTTAGCAGCAGTGCAATGGCGGACAGTCACGTGACTGACAATATGGCGGCGGTCAATTTATCGATTATGGAACGGTTTATTTAGAAGGATAGGAGAGTCCACTAGGCATAAATGGGTTAAGCACATGCATTAAACCCCATTTTCACAAAGCACGACTCATAATTATGTATTTTAGCGTTGCTCTGGGAAAACATGCTTTAATCATGTGTGTCAAGTGTTGTTACAAATTAGTCTGTCCAGTATGCACAGGCTATTCAGGGACAACACTTTCAGTCTGTCCAGTATGCACAGGCTGTTCAGGGACAACACTTTCAGTCTGTCCAGTATGCACAGGCTATTCAGGGACAACACTTTCAGTCTGTCCAGTATGCACAGGCTATTCAGGGACAACACTTTCAGTCTGTCAAGTATGCACAGGCTATTCAGGGACAACACTTTCAGTCTGTCCAGTATGCACAGGCTATTCAGGGACAACACTTTCAGTCTGTATGCACAGGCTATTCAGGGACAACACTTTCAGTCTGTCCAGTATGTACAGGCTATTCAGGGACAACACTTTCAGTCTGTCTGCACAGGCTGTTCAGGGACAACACTTTCAGTCTGTCCAGTATGCACAGGCTATTCAGGGACAACACTTTCAGTCTGTCCAGTATGCACAGGCTATTCAGGGACAACACTTTCAGTTTGTCTACACAGGCTATTCAGGGACAACACTTTCAGTCTGTATGCACAGGCTATTCAGGGACAACACTTTCAGTTTGTCTGCACAGGCTGTTCAGGGACAACACTTTCAGTCTGTATGCACAGGCTATTCAGGGACAACACTTTCAGTCTGTCCAGTATGCACAGGCTATTCAGGGACAACACTTTCAGTCTGTCCAGTATGCACAGGCTGTTCAGGGACAACAATTTCAGTCTGTCTGCACAGGCTATTCAGGGACAACACTTTCAGTCTGTCTGCACAGGCTGTTCACGGACAACACTTTCAGTCTGTCTGCACAGGCTATTCAGGGACAACACTTTCAGTCTGTCCAGTATGCACAGGCTATTCAGGGACAACACTTTCAGTCTGTATGCACAGGCTATTCAGGGACAACACTTTCAGTTTGTCTGCACGGGCTATTCAGGGTCAACACTTTCAGTCTGTCTGCACAGGCTGTTCAGGGACAACACTATCAGTCTGTCTGCACAGGCTGTTCAGGGACAACACTTTCAGTCTGTCTGCACAGGCTATTCAGGGACAACACTTTCAGTCTGTATGCACAGGCTATTCAGGGTCAACACTTTCAGTCTGTCTGCACAGGCTGTTCAGGGACAACACTTTCAGTCTGTCTGCACAGGCTGTTCAGGGACCACACTTTCAGTCTGTCTGCACAGGCTATTCAGGGACAACACTTTCAGTCTGTATGCACAGGCTATTCAGGGACAACACTTTCAGTCTGTCCAGTATGCACAGGCTATTCAGGGACAACACTTTCAGTCTGTCCAGTATGCACAGGCTATTCAGGGACAACACTTTCAGTCTTTATGCATAGGCTATTCTGGGACAACACTTTCAGTCTGTATGCACAGGCTATTCAGGGACAACACTTTCAGTCTGTATGCACAGGCTATTCTGGGACAACACTTTCAGTCTGTCCAGTATGCACAGGCTATTCAGGGACAACACTTTCAGTCTGTATGCACAGGGTATTCAGGGACAACACTTTCAGTCTGTCCAGTATGCACAGGCTGTTCAGGGACAACACTTTCAGTCTGTATGCACAGGCTATTCAGGGACAACACTTTCAGTCTGTCCAGTATGCACAGGCTATTCAGGGACAACACTTTCAGTCTGTCCAGTATGCACAGGCTATTCAGGGACAACACTTTCAGTCTGTCCAGTATGCACAGGCTGTTCAGGGACAACACTTTCAGTCTGTATGCACAGGCTTTTCAGGGACAACACTTTCAGTCTGTATGCACAGGCTATTCAGGGACAACACTTTCAATCTGTCCAGTATGCACAGGCTGTTCAGGGACAACACTTTCAGTCTGTCTGCACAGGCTATTCAGGGACAACACTTTCAGTCTGTATGCACAGGCTATTCAGGGACAACACTTTCAGTCTGTATGCACAGGCTATTCAGGGACAACACTTTCAGTCTGTCTGCACAGGCTATTCAGGGACAACACTTTAAGTCTGTATGCACAGGCTATTCAGGGACAACACTTTCAGTCTGTCCAGTATGCACAGGCTATTCAGGGACAACACTTTCAATCTGTATGCACAGGCTATTCAGGGACAACACTTTCAGTCTGTCCAGTATGCACAGGCTATTCAGGGACAACACTTTCAGTCTGTCTGCACAGGCTGTTCAGGGACAACACTTTCAGTCTGTCTGCACAGGCTATTCAGGGACAACACTTTCAGTCTGTCCAGTATGCACAGGCTATTCAGGGACAACACTTTCATTCTGTATGCACAGGCTATTCAGGGACAACACTTTCAGTCTGTCTGCACAGGCTATTCAGGGACAACACTTTCAGTTTGTATGCACAGGCTATTCAGGGACAACACTTTCAGTCTGTATGCACAGGCTATGCAGGGACAACACTTTCAGTCTGTATGCACAGGCTGTTCAGGGACAACACTTTCAGTCTGTCCAGTATGCACAGGCTATTCAGGGACAACACTTTCAGTCTGTCTGCACAGGCTATTCAGGGACAACACTTTCAGTCTGTATGCACAGGCTATTCAGGGACAACACTTTCAGTTTGTCTGCACAGGCTATTCAGGGACAACACTTTCAGTCTGTATGCACAGGCTGTTCAGGGACAACACTTTCAGTCTGTATGCACAGGCTATTCAGGGACAACACTTTCAGTCTGTCTGCACAGGCTATTCAGGGACATCACTTTCAGTCTGTCCAGTATGCACAGGCTATTCAGGGACAACACTTTCAGTCTGTCTGCACAGGCTATTCAGGGACAACACTTTCAGTCTGTCCAGTATGCACAGGCTATTCAGGGACAACACTTTCAGTCTGTATGCACAGGCTGTTCAGGGACAACACTTTCAGTCTGTATGCACAGGCTATTCAGGGACAACACTTTCAGTCTGTCCAGTATGCACAGGCTATTCAGGGACAACACTTTCAGTCTGTCTGCACAGGCTATTCAGGGACAACACTTTCAGTCTGTCCAGTATGCACAGGCTATTCAGGGACAACACTTTCAGTCTGTATGCACAGGCTATTCAGGGACAACACTTTCAGTCTGTCCAGTATGCACAGGCTATTCAGGGACAACACTTTCAGTCTGTCTGCACAGGCTATTCAGGGACAACACTTTCAGTCTGTCCAGTATGCACAGGCTGTTCAGGGACAACACTTTCAGTCTGTCCAGTATGCATAGGCTATTCAGGGACAACACTTTCAGTCTGTATGCACAGGCTATTCAGGGACAACACTTTCAGTCTGTCCAGTATGCACAGGCTATTCAGGGACAACACTTTCAGTCTGTCTGCACAGGCTATTCAGGGACAACACTTTCAGTCTGTCCAGTATGCACAGGCTATTCAGGGACAACACTTCAGTCTGTCCAGTATGCATAGGCTATTCAGGGACAACACTTTCAGTCTGTATGCACAGGCTATTCAGGGACAACACTTTCAGTCTGTCCAGTATGCACAGGCTATTCAGGGACAACACTTTTAGTCTGTCTGCACAGGCTATTCAGGGACAACACTTTCAGTCTGTCCAGTATGCACAGGCTATTCAGGGACAACACTTTCCATCCTGAACTGGAATTTTGAGAAGAAGAGACTTCTTTAACCCATTGATGCCTAGCATCCTGAAAAAAGGACATTACAAACAGCGTAAACCCAGATGAGACGCCGCATGATGCGGGGTCTCATCTGGGTCTGCGCTGTTTGCTAAATGGATTTTCAGTAATAAATATTCTAAATATAGATATAAGTATACCAGGCATCCCTAATTTTCGAAATAAATTGATCCAATTTTGAAGGATGGGAGAGTCCACTGGGCATAAATGGGTTAAATAAAAAAACACCATAAAAGCGATTAATGTTTTCCTTGATAAGCTTGTGCGGACTTAACAGGCCTATCTGTGACAAAAAATTATACACATATATTAAACCCTGAGTTATCACGGAATTTAAATCCTCAATTATTTTCTCTTACATATCCCCAGATAATTGAATTTGGGCGGACACTGCTCTGTAAAAAGGGGTTTAATGCATGTGCATAAAGTTTTATCACAGATTAGCCTGTGCAGTCTGCACAGGCTTATCAGGGGCAACACTTTCCACGTTTATGGTATTTTTCAGTTTCAGAAAGTGTCTAAATCTTACCAAAAATCCTGTTAAGATGGAAAGTGTTATCCCTGATTAGCCTGTGCAGAGGCATTGGCTAATCTGGGACGACACTTTACGCACATGCATTGCACCCCCTTTTCACTGAGCGAGGCCCATTTGTTTATTATGATATGTGATAAGTCAATACTAAAGGTCACAGAGCAGATACTCTGAGCTTACTCGCCATTTCCGTGGCCTTTCTGGGGTCCATCCAATTTTAATCAGAAAGAGTGCATTCACCAATTTCATTAAAACTACTACAACATACATATAGTATTTGAAAGATAGTAAATTCAAAGCAAGTCAAACTCAGGCCAAATGTTAATGCGTTCATTCTTCACTAGGTAGACTTTTACCAAAATATTTGAACTATCGTTTTAATATATGTAGGTGCCATTTTACAAGTTTGAAAACACATATGAAGTCTTATATTTTATTGTTAGTTTTGTAAAATGCCAAAAATATTGTCTCAATTTGACTGAGCTTATTGTGGATTTGATTGATTAATACTCGTGTATGCCGGTAATCGCATTCAGTTTTGAGATTTTCTGACTTTCAGCCCCAAAATAGCCTTGAAAAATCTGACTGAACTGTTGCCATGAAAATACTATAAGTCTTTAAATGTGGCCATCAGATACTAAATGTTGATTTTTATCCTATTACCAGATGAAAATCGATAGTATAACAATGATCGTATAAACATTAGCTTTATACTATCACTATTTTTAGATCAGATTTGGGTTTTTCCAAAAATTGGTGAATCTTTTTTTGTCAACTACGGAAAAACTAAATCGTCAAAAAATGCCATATTTGACAGTTATTCATGGAAAATTGTGAGGAAATAATAGGATAAATAGAATATTATGTGAGTTTTGGATACAGATCAAGTTTATCATGCTCGGCACGAACCATGTAAGCGCTCGGCAAGCCTCGCACTACATCGGTTCTAAGCCTTGCATGATAAACTTGATCTTCATCCAAAACTCACATAATATTCTCTATATGTATACATGTTGGAATGGGATATTAACCCATTTATGCCTAGTGGACTCTCCCATCCATCTAAATTGGATCAATTTATTTCCAAAATTAGGGATGTCTAGTATATTTATTTTTTATATTTAGAATATTTCTTACAGAAATACATTTAAGCAAACATCGCAGACCCTGATGAGATGCCGCATCATGCAGCCTCTCATCTGGGTCTACGCTGTTTGCAAAGTCCTTTTTTCTAGATGCTAGGCATAAATGGGTTAATGAAGCAAGTAAATACAATCCTATTAATAATTGTTACAAAACTGATCAAATATTGATGAAACCAAAAATAGACTAAAATATACAAAAAGTAGTACCAGAACATCATGGAAATCAGAATTTAATACATTTTTAGTTTCAGCAAAGGATCTCTCCCATTAACCTATTGCATGCTGGGAAATTTGTCGTCTGCTAAAATGTCGTCTGCTAAATTTCTAAAATTAGCATTTTCTTCATTTTTTTTCAAAGAATACTATCAGAATAGCAAACGGTTTGGATCCTGATGAGACGCCACGTTCTGTGGCGTCTCATCTGGATCCAAACTGTTTGCAAAGGCCTTCAAAATTCGGTTCCCGCACTGAAAGGGTTAAAGATCCAAATTTATATACAGCATCCCTATAAGCCAACAAATGCAGATTTATAAGGTCTTTCTGGACCAATAATTTTTTAGGAAGTCATTGCCCTTTGATTATTTTAATGACAAGTTATAATGGAATTTTCTTTTCTATGAGATCAAAGAAAATTATAATCTGAATTTTATGAAACCTTATGCTAAAAATTCACTTAGAAAAAACATTTGGAAATTTTCAAGTTTCATGGTTTGATAATTCTCACAGGCTAATTGTCTCTAAGTTAATATGAAATTCTTTTTATAAGACATTTCACTTGTTTGTGGGACTCCTGGGTTCTCTTGTACTTGTATTGAAAATGCCATGACAATGTATATGTACTTCGCTTATAGGGCAACTTAGCAAATATAGTCAAATCAAATTCCATGTCACTGATTGACCTATGAGTTATTGAGTATTCAATAATAATTTGTTTGTGCATGTGATATGGGCTACTAATGATACAAACTACAAAACTTCTATCCCCGCATAGGCTTTTATATATATAAACATATGTGCTATATCTGACAAATGACCCTCAGAAATAGAATTTCAATTGAGGTGTTTGTGAGGGTGCTAACTGTTCACATTCCATATTTTATGATGATTCCTTCTGCACCTGAGGCTGCATTATTTAAGAACCCAGAGTGTGTCCCACTCTCCATACTCATTAACTTAACCCATTTATGCCCAGTGGACTATCCCATCCTACTAAATTGGAACAATCTATTTCCAAAATTAGGGATGTCTAGTATATGTATTTCTATATTTAGAATATTTCTTACAGAAATTCCTTTAAGCAAACAGCGAAGACCCTGATGAGACGCCGCATCATGTGGCATCTCATCTGGGTCTACACTGTTTGCCAAGGCTTTTTTCTAGACGCTAGGCATAAATGGGTTAATAGACTCAAAAAAGTTGGGATTAATTTTAAATTATTTTTTTAATTTCAAACTATTTATTTGTTAATTAAATGCAATTTAATTGTGGTATGGTTTTGTGTATTTGGGACAAGTTGGAGTACCTGCCTGTCCAATATGGTGACCGCTATTCAAGCTCACATGCAGTGGGAGGGTTTTAACTTTTTTAGTGCTGGAACCGAATTGCAAAGGCCTTTGCAAATAGTTTGGATCCAGATGAGACGCCACAGAACATGGCGTCTCATCAGGATCCAAACTGTTTGCTATTCTGATAGTATTCTTTGAAAATTTTTTGAAGAAAATGTTAATTTTAGAAATTTAGCAGATGATATTTTAGCAGACGACAAATTTCCCAGCATGCAAAGGGTTTTAGTGTGGGGAAAATGCCCTTTTCCCCATGCATTGAGAACACACTATTAGAGCACAACATTGTATTGGCATTCAACTGCAAGCATGAACACTCCTCTCAAGTAGCTCTCCTTTTCATTATATTTCATTTTATTATACACCTGTTTTATGTTCCCAAAAAATACAAGTTGTATCAATCAGTAAAATACAACTGCACAGAAATAATTCCCGTATTATGTTACTCACTTGTTTTCCAATTCCGTATTAGCTAGCATTCTAGCCAGACTACTTTTAAAGACATCACTTTGAATGCAGAAAATTATAAGAGCATTTTTGGTTAATTATGAACGCTTAAACTCATTTTTTTAACTTAAATGATTCAAATTTGTATATAATAAAAGGTGGATTGTTACAAGTGTTTGTATCAGTCTTTTGGCTTGCACTATTTTGTATCACACTCTAGGCTCCGCCTCTCGTGAGATACATCATCACACATTAGACACTCGACTGACACAAACACATGGAACAATTGACTAGCGCATTATTCCGTATGTACAAACAGGATACAAAATACTGTGAATTTGCAGTTGGCACAGGCTAATCATTCCTTTCCCTTTAAAGGTATTTTCCTGGGTGAAAAGTGTTGTCCTTTACTAGGCTGCACAGACTGCACAGGCTAATCTTGGATGCCATACATTTTATGCACATGGATTGAGCCCTGTTTTCAAAGAGCATGGCTTAAACTGTTTTTATGAAGTTCTTTAATGTAGAGATAATTATTAATCATCTAGATGACAAGTTTGTCGGCTGTAAAACCTATACAATAAATACATTGATACAATCATGTTGTTTTTAGCTCACCTGAGCTAAAGAATCTCATGAAACTGGGTCCAATGAGGTCAAAAAGTCGATTACATTGTAAATAAAAGAAAAAGCATGTGAGCACTCTAGAGACCACATTTATTGTCCAATCTTCAAGAGAGGTGGTTAGAGTATTTTTTATCAACACTTCCTTGGCCGAATGCAAAAATGGTTGATATGGTATCTAAAAACCTGGCAAAACATTTGCCCCTAGGGCATATGATATCTGTACCAGTTTAAAACTGGGTCATGGGGTATCAAAAATTTAGGTCGCAAGAAAATCTTGTGAATATGTCACTTCATTAAATTTTATAAAAAAGTAGATCACTAAGTCAAATTAAAATGAAAACTTTTGTGAAGATGCTATAGGCCAAATTTATTGGCAAATCTTCATAAACTTTGTGAGAATATTTGTCCAAATGTTATCTCTGGTGAGTTTTTAAATAGGGCATGTCGGGTCAAAATAAGGTCACTTAGGTCTAATTAAAGAAACGTTTATTTTACTCTTTAGAGGCCTCATTTTTATCCCAAACTTCATGAAACTTGATAAGAACATTTTTCATGTGAGCATTAGCGCACACTAATGTCACAAACCATATTTTGCAAATCAGTATGTGCTTAGAAGCCTTAGGGACAGTATGGAAAGACAACCACTGCCTGTTACAGTACACGACAAATGCTATGAGCGTCTGCTAGGAAAGATAACACCACATTTGCCTGTTTATAGTACACCACTGGTACACTGCAGAGGGTTTATATGACTATTAGGATTTAACAACTTGTAAGACGAGATTGGCCAGTGTAGTGTTTATCATGGAAATCTGTACATATTGGCTGCTTTCAGGGAAAAAGGTGCTTAATGCATGTCAAATAAGATTAGCCTGTGCATACTTATTAGCCTGTGCAATGCGCACAAGCTTATCAAGGACGACATTTCTGATTGTATGTTTTTTGTTTAAAGAGAGTCTCTGGTACTGGGATGACAATTAATGCATATGCATTAAGCCCTTTTTTCCCAAAATGAAGCTTAAATTATATTTTTAGCTCACCTGAGCACAATGTGCTCATTGTGAGCTTTTGTGATCGCCTTTTGTCCGTCGTCTGTTGTGTGTCGTGCGTCGTGCGCCATCAACATTTGTGTTGTGAACACTCCAGAGGCCACATTTATTGTATGATCTTCATGAAACTTGGTCAGAATATTTGTCCCAATGATACCTCGACTGAGTTTGAAACTGGGTTATGCTGGGTCAAAAACTAGGTCACTAGGTCAAAAAAAAGAAAAACCTTGTGAACACTGTATAAGTCACATTTGATGCCCAATCTTCATGTAACTTTGTCAAAATGTTTGACTAAATGATATGTTGGTTTAGTTTAAAAATGGTTCCGGTCCGTTGAAAAACATGGACGCCATAGCAGGGGGCGGGGCAGTATTCCTTATATGGCTTTAGAGAAACCGTGTGAACACTCTAGAAGTCACAATTTTTGCCCAATCATCATGAAACTTGGTCAAAACATTGGTTTCATTGATATCTCGGACGAGTTAAAAAATGGTCCAGATTGGTGAAAAATTATGGATGCCAGGGGGCAGGGCAGATTTCTCTGTATATATATTTAGTGAAAACATGTGAACACTCTAGAAGTCACAGTTTTGGTCCAATCTTCATGAAATTTGGTCAGAACATGTGTTTTCTGGATAGGACTGTTGAGTTTGAAAATGGATCTGATCTGTAAAAAAGCATGGCCGCCAGGGGGGGGGGCATTTTCCTTATACTTATATAGTAAAAAAAAGCTTGTGAACTCTCTAGAAGTCACATTTTTAGCTCACCTAAGCACAACATGCTCATGGTAAGCTTTTGTGATCGCCTTTTGTCCGTCGTGCGTCGTCCGTCGTCAACAAATTGCCTTGTGAAAACTCTAGAGGCCACATTTATTGTCTGATCTTCATGAAATTTGGTCAGAACATTTGTCCCATCGATACCTCGACTGAGTTTAAAACTGGGTAATGCTGGGTCAAAAACTAGGTCGGTCACTTGGTCAAAAGAAGAAAAACCTTGTGAACACTCTAGAAGTCACAATTTTTGCCCAATCGTCATGAAACTTGGTGAAACATTGGTTTCATTGGTATCTCAGATGGGTTCGAAAATGGTCCAGATTGGTGAAAAAACATCGCCACCAGGGGGCGGGCAGTTTTTCTAATATGGCTATAGTAAAACCTTGTTAAAACTCTAGAGGCCACATTTATTTCCAATCTTCATGAAATTTGGTAAGAAGATTTGTCTGTATGATATCTTGGATGAGTTAAAAAAATGGTTACTTTTCCTTGAAAAACATGGCTGCCAAGAGGCAGGGCATTTTTCCTTATATGGCTATATTTGGTTATAGTAAAATCTTGTGAACATTCTAGAGGCCACATTTATTGTCCAATCTTCATAAAATTTGGTCAGAAGATTGGTCTTTATGATATCTTGGATGAGTTTGAAAATGGTTACGTTTGCTTGAAAAACATGGCTGCCAAGGGGCGGGGCATTTTTCCTTATATAGCTATATATGGCTATAGTAAAATCTTGTTAACACTCTAGAGGCCACATTCATTTCCGATCTTCATGAAACTTGGTCAGAAGATTCATCCCAATAATATCTTGGATAAGTTAGGAAACGATGCCGGTTGGTTGAAAAACATGGCCGCCACGGGGCGGGGCATTGTTAGCTCACCTGAGCACAACGTGAGCATGGTGAACTTTTGTGATCAACTTTTGTCTGTCGTGCGACCTCTGTCGTGCCTTATGCATTGTCAACATTTTGCCTTGTGAACACTCTAGAGACCACATTTATTGTCTGATCTTCATGAAATTTGGTCAGAACATTTGTCCCATTGATACCTTGACTGAGTTCGAAACTGAGTCATACTGGGTCAAAAACTAGGTCACTAGGTCAAAAAAAAGAAAAACCTTGTGAACACTGTAGTTGTCATATTTGATGCCCAATCTTCATGTAACTTTGTCAAAATGTTTGTCTAAATGATATGTTTGTTGAGTTCAAAAATGGTTCCGGTCTGTTGAAAAACATGGCCACCAGGGGGCGGGGCAGTATTCCTTATATGGCTATAAAGAAACCTTGTGAACACTCTAGAAGTCACAATTTTTGCCCAATCATCATGAAACTTGGTGAAACATTGGTTTCATTGATATCAAGGACAAGTTTGAAAATGGTCCAGATTGGGGAAAAAACATGGCCGCCAGGGAGCGGGGCAGTTTTCCTTATATGGCTATAGTAAAACCTTGTTAACACTGTAGAGACCACATTTATTGTCCAATCTTCATGAAATTTGGTCAGAAGATTGGTCTCACATGAAATTTGGTCAGAAGATTGGTCTAAATGATATCTTGGATGAGTTCAAAAATGGCTACGTTTGCTTGAAAAACATGGCTGCCAAGGGGCGGGGCATTTTTCCTTATATGGCTATATATAGCTATAGTAAAACCTTGTGAACACTCTAGAGGCCACATTTATTGTCCAATCTTCATGAAATTTGTTGAGAAGATTGTTCTCAATGATATCTTGGATGAGTTTGAAATGGTTACATTTGCTTGAAAAACATGGCTGCCAAGGGGCGGGGCATTTTTCCTTATATGGCTATTATTATGGCTATAGTAAAATCTTGTTAACAATCGAGAGTCCACATTTATTGTCCAATCTTCATGAAACTCGGTCAGAAGATTCATCCCAATAATATCTTGGACGAGTTCAGAAATGATTCTCATTGGTTAAAAAACATTGCCGTCATGGGGCGGGGCATTTTTCCTTATGTGGCTTTAGTTAAACCTTGTTAACACTCTAGAGGCCACTTTTATTTTCCTATCTTCATGAAACTTGGTCAGAAGATATATCCCATTGATATCTTGGATGAGTTCGAAAATGGTTTCGGTTGCTTAAAAAACATGGCCACCAGGGGGAGGGGCATTTTTCGTAAAATGGCTATAATTCTTGTTAACACTCTAGAGGCCACATTTATTGTCCAATCATCATGAAACTTGTTCAGATGATTTTTACCAATGATATCTTGGATGAGTTCGAAAATGGTTCCAGTTGGTGGAAAAACATGGCCGCCAAGGGGGCGTGGCATATTTCCTTGTTTAGCTATAGTTAAACCTCGTTAACACTCTAGAAGCTGTATTTATTGTAAGATCATCATGAAACTTTGTCAGAAGATTTGTCCCTATTATATTTTGGACAAGTTCGAAAATGGTCCCAGTTGCTTGAAAAACATGGCCACCAGCTGGCGGGGCCTTTTTCCTTATATGGACTTATGAATCTTCATAAAACTTTGTCAGTATATTTGTTTAAATGATATCTTGGATGTGTATGAAAATGGTTCTGGTCTGTTGAAAAACGTGGCTGCCAGGGTGTTTACTAGTCATGAAAGTTTGTAAGAACATTTTGTTCTAATGACATCTTGGGCTGCACAGAACAGGTCAGTTCCTTTGAATCTCAGGTGAGCGACTTTGGGCCTTTTAGGCCCTCTTGTTTATTATTTAAAAAAACCCATCTTGACCTGTGCTTTAAGACACACTCTTTATAAATTTGAATGGGTTGTGTTCATTTAAAACTTGCAATATAAAAAGCTATAACATAATTTTGTAAACTGAGTTGCTACTAAACTTATACAACAGCGAACACCTACAGTGCCTTCAGCGCTTTGATTTCTAACAGTATCTAGCAGATTTTAATCAGTCCTTTGCAAACATTGCTGCTAGGGGGCGGGAGAGTTTTCTTAAGGCATTTTGAAACCTAGATAACACTCTAGAAGTCATATTCTGGTAAAATCATGAATAAATTTTCTAAAATCATTGGTTTTATTGATAACATGTTCATGTTGGAATATTGTAAGATGTCTTATGTGCACCAGTAGTCCTAAATCTTTATGGATATTGGTCAGTTCATCGTTTTGAACCAGGTTTTCCAAAGGAAAAAACTGGTTATTAGAGTTGCGAATGCGGGCAGGCTGGCCGGCCGGCTGGCGGAACAAGCTTGTCCGGGCCATAACTATGTCGTTCATTCCAGATTTTAAAATCATTTATCACATTTGTTCACCATCATTGAACGGAGTGTCTTGCGAAAGAATTACGTTGATATCTCCAAGGTCACACTTTGAGTTCAAAGGTCACAAATGGCCAAATGTGAGCTTATCCTGGCCATAACTATGTCATTAATTGTGAGATTTGAAAATCATTTGGCACATTTGTTCACCATCATTGGACGGTGTGATGCGCCAAAGAATTACGTCATATCTAAGGTTAAGGTCACACTTTGAGATCAAAGATCAAAAATGGCCATAAATGAGCTTGTCCGGGCCATAACTATGTCATTCATTGTGAGATTTAAAAATAATTTGGTACATTTGTTCACCATCATTGGATGGTGGTGTGTCATGTGAAAGAATTACGTTGATATCTGTAAGGTCAAGGTCACACTTTGAGTTCAAAGGTTAAAAATGGCCATATATGAGCTTTTCCTGGCTATAACTATGTTGCTGATTGTGAGATTTTAAAATCATTTGGCACATTTGTTCACCATCAGTGGACGATGCGTCATGCCAAAGAATTGCGTCGATATCTCCAAGGTCAAGGTCACACTTTGAGTTCAAAGATCAAAAATGGCCATAAATGATTATGGCATAATAATTCTTAAAAATTTCATAAATTAGCTTCTCTTCTTTTGTGAAGACAGCATGCAAAATAATCGGTGTCAATGCAGAATGTGGGGGTATACTGAACGTCTGTGACAAAACTCTAATTATAAATATATTTCTTTGAAAAGCTGGTTTTGTGACAATTTTGTCCCTTGTTAGTGATAACAGTGAGCCATGGTTGAAAATGGGTCAGTTTAAAAAAACAAACATGACTGTCTGGACCATTTAAACACACTAGAAGTTACATTTTGGTTTAATTATAATGAAACTAAATAAACATTTTTATACCCCCAGATTGAATGATCGGGGGTATATTGTTTTTTGCCTGTCTGTCTGTCTGTCATTGTATGTGTCTATCTTTGTATGTGTGTGTCTGTCTGCAATATTGATGATAGCAACTTCAAGGTCAAGGTCAAATACATGGCTTCAAAGTGGTGCAGTAGGGGGCATTGTGTTTCACAAACACAACTCTTATTTCTAATAATAACTCACATAATTTTTAAAATGTTTCTGTCTGTTGAAAGGTCAGGGTCACTATCACACTTAGTGTCGTTTCCGATCAATAATCATCAATAAATTGAACGATTTGCTTGTTACTTCACTAGTGCATTGGCCTTGGACAGTAGATGACCCCTATTGAAATTGGGTCACAAGGTCAAAGGTCAAGGTCGCTATCACAATAAGTTAGAAAATCGTTTCCGATCAATAACTCACCAACAAATTTACAGATTGGCTTGATACTTCCCATGTGCATTGGACTTGGACAGTAGAGGACACCTGTAGAAATTGTGGTCACAAGGGCAAAGGTCATGGTCACTGTCACAATAAGTGGGAAAATCCTTTCTGATCAATAACTCATCAACAAATCAACGGATTGGCTTGATACGTCCCATGTGCATTGGCCTTGGACAGTTGATGACTGCTATTAAAATTAGGGTCACTAGGTCAAAGGTCAAGGTCACTGTCACAATAAGTGAAAATTGTTTCTGATCAATAACACAACACATCAAAAAATTGAACAATTGGCTTTATACTTCACATATGCATTGGCCTTGGACAGTAGATAACCCCTATTGAAATTGGGGTCACAAGTTCAAAGCCCTGTTTGGGGGCATATGTCTCTGACTGCGGATCTCTTGTTTTTAGCTCACCTGAGCGATAGCTCGAGGTGAGCTATTGTGATCACTCAGCGTCCGGCCGTCCGTCCGTCCGTATACAAATTTGTTAACATCTTCTTCTACTAAACCATTGAGCCAATTTCAACTAAATTTCATGTGGAGCATCCCTAGGTCATGGGACAAAAGAATTATTAAAAAAATTTTGATCACATAACCAAGATGGCCGCCATGACCATATATGGTAAAAACCTTAAAAAATCTTCTTGTCAGAAACCGCTCATCAGATTTTCAAAAAATTTCACAGGGATGACCTTTGAGGGCTCCCCTGAAAAAGTTGTTCAAAGAAATTTGATTCGTCAAAAAACATGGCGGCAGGAGCTCGTTGAACTTTGCATGTTTATTCGTTTTTGCCTATTTTGTGAAAACTTTCAAAAATCTTCCACATTTTTTGTCCGATCCTTTCCAAATGTGCACAGTGTCTTTATATCAATGAGGACACAAACCCTACAAAAAATGAGCATTATTGGTCCATGAAGTACAGAATTACCTCCCCTTGAATTGAGAAAATGGTGTTTATGCAATAAAGTCCAAATTTTTCATCCAATTCTTTCCAAACTTGTAAGGATTTAGCATGGTTCATACAAGGGAAACAACTACGGTTTATGCATGTTCTTTTTATTACAGATTTGCCTCCCTTTAATTCATTCAAAATCTCATTTTACAGCAGAGATTCCAAACCTGACCTGTAAATGAGCCCCATATTTACTGCTGGTGCTATGTTACCTTTTCCCATTTGATCATTCTTAATTATTGGTCTTGTAATGCTGCTACTGCTACTGCTACTGCTACTGCTACTACTACTACTACTACTACTACTACTTCTACTACTACTACTACTACTACTACTTCTACTACTACTACCACTACTACTACTACTACTACTACTACTACTACTACTACTACTACTACTACTACTACTACTAGTACTACTACTACTAATACTACTACCACCACCACCACCACCACCACCACCACCACCACCACCACGTCTACTATTACTACTTCTACTACTACTGCCACTACTACTACTACTTTTACCACTACTACTACTACTACTACTACTACTACCACTACTACTACTACTACTACTACTACTACTACTTCTACTACTACTTCTACTACTACTACTACTAGTACTACTTCTACTACTAATACTACTACTACAACTACTATTACTACTACAACTACTATTACTACTACTACTACTACTACTACTACTACTACTACTACTACTACTACTACTACTACTACTACTACTACTACTACACCACCACCACCACCACCATTCACAGTGACAAAAAACGTATTCACACAATGGCTGCTACTACAACTTATAGCCCATATAGGGGGGCATGCATGTTTTACAAACAGCCCTTGTTTCTATGGGATTTTAACCACAACTGTTCATGTTTATCTCCGACACATATTTTTAGGTCACCTGTCATGAAGTGACACAGTGAGCTTATGTGATCGTGTGATGTCCGGCGTCCGTTGTGCGTGCCTGCGTGTGTCCGTGCGTCCGTCTGTCAACAATTTGTTTGTGTAGACAGTAGAGGTCACAGTTTGCATCCAATCTTGATGAAATTTGGTCAAAATGTTTATCTTGATGAAATCCGGTTTGGGATTGTATTTGGGTCATCTGGGGTCAAAAACAAGGTCACTAGGTCAAATAATAGAACAACCTTCTGTAGACAATAGAGGTCACAGTTTTCATCCAATCTTTATGAAAAGGTCAGAATGTTTATCTTGATGAAATCTGGGTTGGGATTTTATTTGGGTCATCTGGGGTCAAAAACTAGGTCACTAGGTCAAATAATAGAAAAACCTTGTGTAGACATTAGAGATCACAGTTTTCATCCAACCTTTATGAAATTTGGTCAGAATTCTTGATGAAATCTGGGTGGGATTGTATTTGGGTCATCTGGGGTAAAAATCTAGGTCAAATAAATAGAAAAACCTTGTGTTGACAATAGAGGTCACAGTTTTCATCCAATATTTATGAACTGTGGTCAGAATGTTTATCTTGATGAAATCTGGATTGGGATTGTATTTGGGTCATCTAGAGTCAGGAACTAGGTCACTAGGTCAAATCATAGAAAAACATTGTGTAGACAATAGAGGTCATAGTTTTCATCTGATCTTAATGAGTCAGGTGAGTGATTCAGGGCCATCATGGCCCTCTTGTTAATGATTTCTTGGCTGAGTTTTGGTATGATGAAAATTATTTTTATAATAAAATGTAATCAAAAGCTTTGATCTTCCATAAAAAAGCATGTTGTTGATATAAACAAGAGATGTGTTTGTCAGAAACACAATGCCCCCTATTGCGCCGTTTTGAAGCCATATATTTAACCTTTGACCTTGAAGGATGACCTTGACCTTTCACCACTCAAAATGTGCAGCTCCATGAGATACACATGCATACCAAGTATCAAGTTGCTATCTTCAATATTGCAAAAGTGATCGCAAAACTTTAATATATCTAAGTTTTAAATTTTTTACCTTTGACCTTGAAGATGACTCTTGACCTTGACATTTCACCACTCAAAATGTGCAGCTCCATGAGATACACATGCATGCCAAATATCAAATTGCTATGTTCAATATTTCAAAAGTTATTTCAAAACTTTACTGTAACCTTAAAGTTTTGGGACAGAATGACAGACAGACAGGCCAAAAAAAATATACCCCTGATCTATTGATCCGGGGGCATAAAAACTGACTCTTTTAGTAGACGCTAACTTTTATTAAAATTGTACACAAACAGTTTTATGAGAATTAAGAAAAGACTCTTCTTTGAAAAAAATCAAAGAAAATGCTAATTTTAGAAATTCAGCAGATGACATTTTAGCAGACGACAAATTTCCCAGCATGCAAAGGGTTAACGAACATTGCAGTAAGGGGACGAGGCTTCGCAGTTTACTCTGAATGGCTTAGTTGAAACCTTGTTAACCCTTTGCATGCTCGGAAATTTGTCGTCTGCTAAAATGTCGTCTGCTGAATTTCTAAAATAAGCATTTTCTTTGAATTTTTTATCAAAGAATACAATAAGAATAGCAAACAGTTTGGATCCTGATGAGACGCCACATTTTTTGGTGTCTCATCTGGATCCAAACTGTTTGCAAAGGCCTTCAAAATTGGGTTCCAGCACTGAAAGAGTTAACTCTATAGCAGTCACAAATTGTTAACACTCTTTATGTAACTTGTTAAGAACTTTTTCTTGGCTGCGTGCCAAAATTGATTTGGTTCATTGAATCATGTTGCTGCCAGGGGCTGGGACAGTTTTCCTTACATGCCTTCAGTGAAATCTTGTGAACACACTAAAAGTAACACTTGAGGCCCAATCTGCATGAAACTTAATCAGAAAACTATTTTTTAAATGACATTTCATGAGTGAAAAAGACTGTGTGAAAAAAAGGAAGCCTCGTTTATTACACAAACATACCAAAAGCTGCTTAAATCAGTTCAGATGCTTTGGGTCCCAGGTGAGCGACCTAGTAATTTTGCCCCTCTTGTTTAAAGTTATTTTTTGTTTATAGTTAGACATGCTGAAAATTAGATAAGGTTTTTATGTAAAGAGAGGAAGAAAAACAATGTGAATGAAAAAAAAACATGCCATATAAAAACTTACGTAGAATTAAGTATTGAAAGAATCATTAAAATAGACAAAATTCAAAAGAAAAAGAACATGAAAAAACATCATGGAAAAATAATTGTTGAAAGTTGAGAAGCAAATGTAGGAAATTCATGCAAATAATAAAAGAATAAAACTGGAAATTAAACTTTTTTTAATTAAGAAAAAGTAAGCCTATGTGCAGTGACTCTTCTGCATTTTGTAACATAATAAATACAAAGCAAAATCTGATTCCCAATAAAGGCAATTCAGAGAAATTTTCAATAAGTTTTCTTTATAATTTCAGTGCCTTTACAATTTTTCCTGATAATGCACCTTTTCACCCTTTATGTCTTAGAACTGTAAATGAAAATCTCTGTTAACATATTAAGAAGCTGCATTTTAAAAGTATCACTAATGGAGAAACTTTAAGCAGCTTTGTATTAGCTGGTTATTGATTTTCCAAGTGTTCCTGCTGGTAAATTAATATATTGGGTCCAGGAAAATGTCACAGTGCTCTAACTATGTACAGTCTGACATTCTTAGAGACACAATCTTATTAGTTCGTTTAGCCAGGTTCATTGCGGTGTTTGCATTTTTATTGGTTTTGATGCTTATTTCTCTGTGAAAGACTGTGTTCATGGTATTGGTGTGTCTTCTGTCAACAATTTGTATTGGACATACAGGTGAAGTCTGTGTCAATAAGGTTAGTTACTTTCTCAGAACCTATAGTCATGTTTGCAACTGTTATACTATGCAATAAGTACTTAAGAGGATTGGTCACAGAAACTGACACCTTAAAGGGACCTTTTCACAGATTATGGCAGATATTGCAGTTTGTCATTAAATGCTTTATATTGATAAATGAAAACATTGGATCTAAAAAGCTCTAGTAAAAAACAAGAATAAAATTTAAGAAAGAAAAAAAGTACCCTTCAACCGGACTCGAACTACTGACCCCCTGAAGTAAAAGTGTAACGCTTAGACAACTCGGCCATTAATGTTCTCATGCAACTAGTGCTGTATTTTATACTTTATGTAAGCAATCCTCGTAGTGACACAAAATATCACGTCACAACAACAGAACTTCACGAATTATTCAATAGTTCCGTATTGCAACGCTTTATAATTTTCAGGTTTTTAAATCATGAAAATATGCATATAATTGATATTTAAGTGCATGGTAAATGTTCAGTATTACTGTTTCCTCACAAATATTGCAACAACAATGAAAATTTGCTAATCTGAAACAATAATTTTTAATTTTGTCAATTTACCAAAATGTGAAAAGGTCACTTTCAGCCTTCAGATACGCATTTTGATGTGCTTGTGGTCTCTTAAAAAATAAATAAAATAAAAACCTTTCTTGTTGCATATAGCCATTTTCAGGGGCGTTGCTGGGCTGATTTTCAGTGTACACAAAGGGCATGCTAGGGGGGTCCGGGGGCATGCTTGCCCGGATTTTTTTTTATTGCTACGAAGCAGTACCTGCATTCTAGGTTTCAGACAATATTATAGTGCAAAATACCGAACGATAAACTTGGATATGATACCATTTGTCTTCGATTTTAAAACGTGATTTTCCATTAAAATTTTTATTCCAGAATTTTGTCAGGGTATATCATTTAATGTATGTCTAAATAAAACCATTATATGGTATGGTATAACATAGATCATAACATTTTTGGATGAAAGTAACTAAAGCTTAATTTGTATTGTTAAAACACAAATAAAAGAGACATAATTAAGCAAAATATCTTTTTTTTTTATAGCAACCATGTCTATCATATTTACTCGATAACTCTAGTCACTTACTTCTCGTCTTGTATTCTCTACCTATAGCAAAAAACTTTTACAAACAATATACGTAAACTGTATACATTAATGCAAGGTCTCATGTATTACATGCATTACATTACACACAAAAGAAAAGGTCCAAATGGCGCTCCTTTCGTCTGGCAAATACATCAACAACCTCTCCCAGATCGATTCTCGCTCTCGGTGTAAATTCAACAGGGCAGGACCGGACATGCGCTCCGTTCCCATGGTGCTACGGAGGTATGTCTTCACCTGTCATTTTGTGCAAAAAGACCTCTCCGCTGTTGCTGTCGATAATGGCATGCAGAGCAGAACGAGAAGACATTGCATGTTTTGTTCTCCTATCTCTTCTGTGCCCAGGGCATCAGTCGCCAAGTTCTCATAGAACCTCAAAAGCCGTTTTGCAGATTAGTCAAAGGCAAACGCTATTGTTAGGACAGTTGCCATCATGTTCTTAGGTTGCATCGAGTAGGAGGCGTGTATAATGGCAAGATTCAACCAGTTTCCCTTGCAGTGAGTGTATACAGCTCTTGCAACAATGGCTTGGATGCGAGCCTGGACCCCGTTCCGCTTCCTGGACATATTCCACGCACCATCATAACCTTGGCCGAGCATTTTCTGAACGTTTACTCGAAGAGCTTGAGGTTCTCGAGGAAGGCATTAGCCAAAGCCTCGCAGGTGGTAGACTTGCACTTGGCAAACCGAACGAACTCCTTCCCGGAGACATGCTTTCTCTGCATCGTAAAATGGAAGGCAGAGAGCCATTTGCTCCATAGTGGCAGCATCAGTGGCTTCGACCGCCATACATTAGAAGCAGAACGACTGTACCGGATGTTGGCTGGTCTTATTTTCCGTCGAAATCATCTCTGTACTGGGCAACATAAAATAAGCAGCCATTCTAAATATCGCCCGCTTCGTTAACCATCCATTCGGATACATAGTAGAAAACGATAAAGTGCAATAGATAATAATGTTATGGATAGTCACCACCAAAAGAAACGTGACCTCGAAAATGGTAGCTAAATCATGCGTATTCTATGAAGTCGAAAAAAAAACTTAAGACAGTTTAAGTGTTCTCAATATGAAAACACATCTCTCGCATAGGAAAAATGCCTAAACCGAGTAAGGCATCACATTTTATTGCATTTTTCCATCACTTAAATTTAATATTTTTTCCAAACAGCGTACGCACATGCGTATTTGCGTAGGCCCAGCTACGCCCCTGATTTATACTATGCCTCTGAACGCAAAAGCAGAAATAGAATGGATAAATCTTAATCTAAGGTTAATTCTGAAATCAAAATGGGATTGTTGAATATTTACTGTTATAGGGACTAGTTCATAGATTGACTAACTGAAAGCAAATTTATAGCTATGATACTTTAGGAATAAATTGGACCAAAACACAAAACAGAAAACTTAATCTAATTTTGAATTTTCTAAGTATAAAAGGGGCCATAATTCTGTCAAAATGCCAGTAAGAGTTACATAACTTTGCCTGCACAGTCCCCTTATGATAGTTAGCAAGTTTTGCTAGTATGAAAGCAATAGCTTTGATATTTTAGGAATAATGTGGACCTAAACAAAAAACTTAAACGAATTTTCAATTTTTTAAGTATAAAAAAGGAAGATAATTCTGTCAAAATGCCAGCCAGAGTTATCTAACATTGCCTGCCCAGTCCCCTAATTATAGTAAATAAGTGTAGCAAGTTTGAATGCAATAGCTTTGATACTTTATGTAAAAAGTGGACCTAAACACAAAACTTAACCGTACGCCGACGCAAACGCCGCTCAGTTGATGACATAAGCTCTTTTTTTTTAGCTCACCTGATTGCTCAGGTGAGCTTTTCTGATCGGTATTTGTTCGTCGTATGTCTGTCCGTCCTTCCGTAAACATTTGCTCGTAAACATTCTAGAGGCCACATTTCTTGTCACATCTTCATGAAACTTGGTCAAAAGATTTGCCCCAATAAAATCTCGGCCGAGTTCGAAACTGGGTTGTGCCGGGTCAAAAGCTAGGTCACTAGGTCAAAAAAAAGGAAAAAAATTGTAAACACTGTAGAAGTCACATTTCACGCCCAATCTTCATGTAACTTTGTCAAAATGTTTGTCTTAATGATATGTTGGTTGATTTCAAAAGTGGTTCCAGTCTGTTGAAAAACATGGCCGCCAGTGGACGGGGCAGTTTTCCTTATTTGGCTATAGAGAAACCTTGTAAACACCCTAGAAGTCACAATTTTTGCCCAATCATCATGAAAGTTTGTCAAAACATTGGTTTTATTGATATCTCGGAGGAGTTCGAAAATGGTCCAGATCGGTGAAAAAACATGGCCGCCATTGAACGAGGCATTTTTCTCTATATGAATATAGTGAAAACATGTGAACACTCTAGAAGTCACATTTTTGGCCCGATTTTCATGAAATTTGGTCAGAACATTTGTTTCCTTGATATGAGAGATGAGTTTGAAAATGGTTCAGGTCAGTTGAATAACATGGCTGCCAGGGGGGGGGTGTTTCCTTATTTGGCTATAGAGAAACCTTGTTAACAATCTAGAAGTCACATTTTTTGCTCAATTGTCATGAAAGTTGGTCAAAACATTGGTTTTATTGATATCTCGGACGAGTTTGAAAATGGTCCAGATCGGTGAAAAAACATGGCCACCACTGGGCGGGGCATTTTTCTCTATATGTATATAGTGAAAACATGTGAACACTCTAGAAGTCACACTTTTGGCCCAATTTTCATGAAATTTGATCAGAACATTTGTTTCCTTGATATGAGAGTTGAGTTTGAAAATGGTTTCGGTCAGTTGAATAACATGGCTGCCGGGGGGGAGGGCAGTTTTCCTTATTTGGCTATAAAGAAACCTTGTAAACACTCTAGAAGTCACAATTTTTGCCCAATTGTCATGAAAGTTGGTCAAAACATGCAATTATTGAAATCTCAGACGAGTTCGAAAATGGTCCAGATCGGTGAAAAAACATGGCCGCTAGTGGCCGGGCATTTTTCTCTATATGTATATAGTGAAAAACATGTGATCACTCTAGAAGTCACACTTTTGGCCCAATTTTCATGAAATTTGGTCAGAACATTTGTTTCTTTGATATGAGAGTTGAGTTGGAAAATGGTTCCGGTCAGTTGAATAACATGAATGCCAGGGGGGGGGGGGGGGCAGTTTTCCTTATTTGGCTATAGAGAAACCTTGTAAACACTCTAGAAGTCACAATTTTTGCCCGATTGTCATGAAAGTTGGTCAAAACGTTGGTTTTATTGATGTCTCGGACAAGTTAGAAAATGGTCCAGATCGGTGAATAAACACGGCCGCCAGTGGGCAGGGCATTTTTCTCTGTATGCATATAGTGAAAACATGTAAACACTCTAGAAGTCACATTTTTGGCTCAATATTCATGAAATTTGGTCAGAAGATTTGTTTCCTTGTTATGAGAGTTGAGTTCAAAAATGGTTTTGGTCAGTTGAATAACATGGCTGCCGGGGGGGGGGAGGTAGTTTTCCTTATTTGGCTATAGAGAAACCTTGTAAACACTATAGAAGTCACAATTTTTGCCCAATCATCATGAAAGTTGGTCAAAACATTGGTTTCATTGATATCTTGGAAGAGTTCGAAAATGGTCCAGATCGATGAAAAAACATGTCATCCAGTGGGCGGGGCATTTTTCTCTATATGTAAATAGTGAAAACATGTGAACACTCTAGAAGTCACATTTTTGGCACAATTTTCATGAAATTTGGTCAGAACATTTGTTTCCTTGATATGAGAGTTGAGTTTGAAGATGGTTCTGGTCAGTTGAATAACATGGCTGCCGGGGGGTGGGGCAGTTTTCTTATATTTATAGAGAAATAAAAGCTTGTGAACACTCCAGAAGTCACATTTTATGCCCAATCATCATGAAACTTGGTGAAAATATTGGTTTTGTATATATCACATAATTAATGCCATAAGTATTTCCCTTAGATTGTCCAAATTTTCATTATATTATACAAAATCCTTGTAAACACTTTAGAGGTGACAATTTTGTTTCAGATTTTATGAATCTTGGTCATAATATTTATTTTTTGTGAGCAAAATTTGATGTTTGGTAAGGGGGGTCAACTCAAAAAATAGGTCACCAGGTCAAATCTTAACAAAAATAAAATCACTCCATATGCCAGAGTTTTGGTTCAATAAGGATGAAACTTGACCAGGATTTTTGTCTGGACAATATCTAGGTCAAATTTGATGTTTGGTAAAGATTGAATGAACCGACACCTCTCAGGTGAGCGAACTAGGGCCATCTTGGCCCTCTTGTTTTCAAAAGAGTTATGCACCTTGACCTACACAATTGTCTTGTTGCCATAAAGAAGTATTCCAAGTTTGATTTAAATATCTTTCATAGTGTTAAAGTTTTTTAAATTTAACGACATATATTAAAAAGGGGCATAGCTTTAAAAATATTGTGACAGAGTTATCCAGCTAGACCTTAAACAAGTGTCTTGTCCCCAGAAGGAAGAAGTCCAAGTCTTAATTGATTATCTTTGATAGTATTAAAATTATTGAACTTATTAAACATTTTAACCCGAAATTCTAAGTTAAAAAGGGGCTGACAGAGTTATGCATCTTTACCTACACAATTGTCTTGTTGCCATAAAGTTTTAATGTCATAAATACGTTACCTGCTATCTCATAGCTACTACTTCCGTAGGTGAGTTATATCATCCAGAAATTTTCTAGAACAAAGCCGGGAGCCACCACCTATTAACCCAAATGACTAGGCCATAACATAGTGTAATGTAACCTAGGCAAAAATAGATACCCTTCAGTCTTCTCCCGAATGCGGGCATAACAACACACCGTTTTAATGGCTGTGATAATTTGGGTTTATTTCCATTATTTCCCGTGTTTTGGTTGAGTTTTTGTTAAAACAAGTTTTAGTATTTGTCTAGTAATTTATTATCCGGTTCTGCACTTTGCCAATCTATGGCTTATAATTAAGTCTTCAACACTTTTCTATTCTACCGACTTTCAAATCAGGTCGGAGTGGAGAAATTTAGGCTTGCTGTGAATTTCTTTTCCCACTCATTCTTGACCATGAGGCTCCGGCCACCGGTCGGTGTTTTACCGGTCCAGTCCCCGGTCTTTCTGCTGGGACAATTTGTATTCCAAGTTTGAGTTAATTATTATGCCCCCCTTCGAAGAAGAGGGGGTATATTGCTTTGCACATGTCGGTCGGTCTGTTGGTCCGTCCACCAGGTGGTTTGCGGATGATAACTCAAGAACGCTTGGGCCTAGGATCATGAAACTTAATAGGAACATTGATCATGATTCGCAGATGACCCCTATTGATTTTCAGGTCACTAGGTCAAAGGTCAAGGTCACAGTGACCCAAAATAGTAAAATGGTTTCCGGATGATAACTCAAGAAAGCTTAGGCCTAGGATCATAAAACTTTATAGGTAGATTGATCATGACTCGCAGATGACCCCTATAAATTTTCAGGTCACTAGGTCAAAGGTCAAGGTCACGGTGACCCGAACTAGTAAAATGGTTTCCGGATGATAACTCAAGAACGCTTATGCCTAGGATCATGAAACTTCGTAGGTAGATTGATAATGGCTGGCAGATGACCCCTATTGATTTTCAAGTCACTAGGTCAAAGGTCAAGGTCATGGTGACCCGAAATAGTATAATGGTTTCCGGATGATAACTCAAGAACGCTTATGCCTAGGATCATGAAACTTCATAGGTACATTGATCATGACTCACAGATAACCCCTATTGATTTTCAGGTCACTAGGTCAAAGGTCATGGTCACGGTGACCGGAAACAGTAAAATGGTTTCCGGATGATAACTCAAGAACGCTTATGCCTAGGATCATGAAATTTGATAGGTAGATTGATCATGACTCGCAGTTGACCCCTAATGATTTTCAG
The DNA here is from genome assembly GCF_020536995.1 of Dreissena polymorpha. NCBI lineage: Eukaryota > Metazoa > Mollusca > Bivalvia > Myida > Dreissenidae > Dreissena > Dreissena polymorpha. Next base: position 66,467,143 of record NC_068367.1, on the reverse strand, counting down.
GTCACTATATCAAAGGTCAAGGTGATGGTGACCTGAAATAGTAAAATGGTTTCCAGATGATAACTCAAGAACACTAATGGCTACGATCATGAAACTTCATAGATACATTGATCAGGACTCGCAGATGACCCCTATTGATTTTCAGGTCACTAGGTCAAAGGTCAAGGTCATGGTAACCCTAAATAGTAAAATGGTTTCAAGATGATAACTCAAGAACGCTTATACCTAGGATCATGAAACTTCATAGGTACACTGATCATGACTCGCAGATGACCCATATCGATTTTCAGGTCACTAGGTCAAAGGTCAAACTCACAGTGATCCGAAATAGTAAAATGGTTTCTGGATGAAATCTCAAGAAAGCTTATGGCTAGTCTTTGATAGTGTTAAAGTTATTTGACTTTATAAAAAAACTTTAACCAACGCCATCGCCGGGGTGAGTAGTATACCGGGAAGCTCTAATTTTTCTTTGAAAAGTCGAGCTAAAAAAGCACAAAATAAGTATATTTGTTAATTTGAAGCTTTTGAATGACATTCTCAAAAATGTTCCATTCAGTGAACAAGTCCTTTTGATTGAGGTTGACTGACCATTATTGAATGAGTTAATATATTGAACAATTCACTCCTAACCTTTACCACTCAGAAACGCACTTTGATGCATTTGAAGTCCTTTTGAAAATCTAATTAAATTTAAGTCCTTTCTTTATATATTCAAGTTTGAAAGGCTTTATTTCCAACCCTAATATACTGATGAGTAGCAAACAGCATAAAACCTGAACAGACTGCAAGTTTCTGGCAGGCTGTTCTGGTTTGATGCTGTTTTCACATAGCCATTTTCACTTAATTTGCTTCTTAACAAGTGGGAAAGGGTTAACTTGATGGTAAATCTGATTTCTAGTGAAACACTGAATTGAATGGTTTAGTCTCATTTGAATGTTTAATGTTTGATCTGTGCTGAGAACAATTAGGATATAAAACGTAAATGTGATGTGAAAAAACAGTTAAAAATTACTTCTAAATAGAAATCTATAGAATTCAGACTGCACAGGCTAATTTTAGAGGACACTTTAAACATATGCATTTAGCCAGGTGATCAGAATGAGGTTCTTAAAATCATACCAATAAGTTAAGGTTAAAATTCATTCATATTTGTATTTATACCAAATTTATCATACAAATGAACTTTGCACTGTGTCCTGTTGATTTATAAATATTGATGTCCAATTATTACCATCAAAGGTTGCTCGATAGCTGCAGACCTATTGAACCTGTTGTGTATCAGGCAGAAATGCGTAAATAATTGGTGACCGCTTGACCACTTCAATGACCGCTTGGTCAACTCTAAACTAGTGGATAAATATTGGTCACCATACAATATATAACGAGCTTATGCTAAATAGAAAAAGTCTACATGTATATAGCCCTTTTGCCATCCAAAAATGTGAAAATTGTGCAGTGGTTTGAAAAAGGGTTAAATCTTGATTGTTTTGATGTAAAAGCAATATTTAGCAGTGTTTTTTTATTTCATGGAAGAGTTAATAAATCTTAAATTTAATAATTTTTTTGCAGGTGTAAATAAAGGTTTGTTAAATGCCAATACTGAAACTTATGAAGGGCATGTTTACAAGAATGCAGACATAAAATATACAAAACTAGGTAATTTTCATCAAATAATGTACAGAATTTAAGGAATTTGGTAGAAAATTGCATGATTTTGCATATGTTATTATAGGCAGATAGCATCAATTTAAATGACCTCAGATAAAGAAGGTAAAATAATTGCTTATTGAAGTAAAGAAAAACTTTGTGTAAAAAACTACAGAAAATTATAATGTCCTCAATGGGGCTCTAAGCATATGGTTATTTTAAACAAACATCAAATTGTGTATTACTCAATAATAAAATGAAGTAATGTAGACACAAGAGAAAAGACTAGTCTTTTTCTCAGGTTATTAAACACCACTGTCTCTAAGTTTGAAGCTTATTTTAAAAAATGTTGCAAAATAACCTCCAGTGTAAATGGGTTGTTCACAACATGTGAAATCTTTTAGTTTATTATGAAAACCATGAACATGTAAAGAAAACATGCTCCTGTTATACTGTTCAAGTAAGCCTTAGGCTTTCAATTCAATCAAGCCTTAAATAGCAAGGTTTAAATCTCATGAAAACTCTTTATGCAGCTTTGGTTTATGTAGGGTGTTGGTGTAGAGAGATGTGAATGTCCTGTTGGTCAGTGGTCTGTTTGCTTTGCAAGGTGATCAGTCAGTAATAGACATTCGATATGGTCAAAAGTGGACATTAGTAAGTAAACGTCTGTTTAGAAAATCAGCTATCTATGACTTACTGCCATTATCAGCAGAAAAAATTGTCCAGTCTTTTCATCTTCACTAATGGTTTTTAATTTTTATTATTTTCAATGTTGTCTTGTTAATCATTGATTTTAGCTTTAAAACTTGTAAAGAAACAAGAAATATCTTTTTAAAAAGATGTACGGCGTTGATTGTGGTCAATGTTGATAAACCATCAAAAGTTATATCTATGAGATCAAAGATAGTGAATGCCTTTTTTCTGCGCTGTTCTTAGCTGCATTACATGCTTATGAATTACGGGGTGTTGTGCCAGATTTCGTGGCTTATTTCACTATATTAGATATTATTGATCAGATGTCTATACTTACAGAATTGAAAAGCACATTAAGAATGACAATAAATGAAAGCATATAGGTCAGCTGCAACACACAAATCATCTGTACATATTTGAAATATGTATACGTGCTCTCCTTGAACAGACCAGTCTGTTTTTGTGGTTTGTCGGACATTGTTATTTGATTCAATCATGCTTAATAAATTGGTCTACATTGTTTAATATTTTTAACAAAAAAACTGTTACTATCATGCAATTGTTGAAAACACACATGAAGAATCTATGATTGACATACCATAATAATATAGCCAAATATCTTAATTTAATATCTTTCTGATCAAAATTAACTTCAAGTGCACATAGTTTACCTGATAGCGGTTATAAAACGGTTGGAATGCCATGCATTTAAGTGAGGTAACATTCCACTTCTGGAACACAGCTTGTTTATAGCTTTTTACATTTTCATGTTTAACGGTCAATTTTGAAAACAATTTTAAATATTTTCATCAATGCTTATATCAGGTAATGTAACATCAATACTTAAATGATCGAAAAATTTATAAGTGCACAGAATGCAATATTGTCATAATTACCAAATATGAGAAAAGTACAAGCGCTCTGGCGCTTACATTCTTCCAAATATAAAGGGGCACACACAAACTGTATTGATGTCAAGAGTTGAATGTGAAACTGCTCTATCTCTCAACCCTTACCTAGAGATAAAATTGTTTTATGCTGAATAAGCAGTTAACATGGTTGCTAAACGAACTGTAGTATACCTTTTCATACTCTATACTTCCCAAAAATATAAAGTAAAATAAATAAGAACATATTAATGTAAATGTGAAAACTGTTTGTAGATTGCATTTTTTCTACTTTGAAAAGTTTTAGGCCTATCAGCAGAAAATCGCGTACAAAGGTCAGCTAAGGTGAAAAGCTTGGTTAGACAGCTACACAGAAAAACACAACTTATAAAGAGCAACAATCTTTTCCCTTATGTCATGTAGCCATTTTGGATGCAGCGTTTGCTGACTGCATCCCAGACCAGGTTATAGACATACATGCCATAATTTTTTAGACCAACTCCGGGACATTGAGTTAAATTGTCCGGGACTTTTGCCGATTTTCCGGGACATGTATAAAATGTAGCGGATATTTATAGACATATGCATTTTTGGTACGTTTTTTTTTTGTTTCGCATCGTTAATTGCAAAAGTTCGAAAGCCTATCCGAAATACACTTGATCTATTAACGTCAAATTCAACATTACTACTTCCGTTACTAAATACAAGCCACGTGTTTTCAGTGTAAGCGTTCTAAACATAGATGGTGACGTCACTGCGTTATTGTTATTAAGACCGGTGTGTAACGCGTAGTTGTTGATACGCCTTTATTCATTTATAACATTTATATAATAAAAAATACAACAATACAGTACCGTTAGATCGTCAACTCAAATCAATTCACAATACATACAACCAATCACAATAAAACAAATACAACAAAACAGTACCGGTAGATCGTCAACTTAAAATCCGGACAGTCACACATTAGTTACACACTTGTTTCGCTGCTACACACATTTCACTCTTGATCTGAGTGTTTAATTTTTTACTCACCGATGTTGGACTTGAGATGTGTGAACAACTATCCTTTGCCCTTACGCAGCGGGAAATAATGACAATGTACATTAAAGTCAATTAACAACCACATTAAACAATGCCACCTTTTCGGTTTGAACGCGAACGTGAGACAATCGATATGATAGCAGGACCCCTGTTAATTGATCGATTTTGACACGTAGCGTAGTCTGCCTATTCGGGTAGGCATTGTCATGGAGACGCTGCAAATATGCACAGATTCGAGGTGCAGTTAAGCCTAAGATAAGGTACATGTATATATGGATTTAGTAAATTCCGGGACATTTGACAGATTTCCGGGACAGCGGGACAAGTTCTTTATTTCCGGGACTGTCCCGGACAATCCGGGACGTATGGCATGTATGTTATAGAGCATCGCTTTCTGGCAGCAAATAGGTACTGGTGAGCAAGGGATCTTTAGAAGTCAGGCATGGCTAGTGCACAGGGGCATGTTGTTGAGGCATTTGTTGACCCTGATGTCAAGTATCTGCACTCTAAGCCCTCTCCTAATGGTGGCTTAGATGATGTTGGTAGCCATGATGCATTTTCTTCAAGTGATAAGTTACAATGATGTAGTGTAAAATATTGTCTATTAAGAGTAGCATGTTAATTTGAAAAATGGCCTGGGCCTGGGCACATGACGTAGCCCATATTCTTCAATTTTAGCTTGATTTAACAGTGAATAGTGCAAGATATACTATTCACCCAAAAGTTGGCCTCTGATTAATTCTCGTGTTAAGGTAAATGTGCAACCTTTCCATATCAATGTTTCTACTACAGGTATTTGATTGACAAAGTTCCATAACTCTTCCCTGCCATTAGCAGAATAAATGCACCCTTTTTGAACTAATTGGGTTGAGGTATATTTGCAAACTTCATATCACTGTTCCATAACTCAAGTTCCATAACTCTGACTTGTGTTTCAGCTGAAATAAGAATAAAGCCTCGATTGTGTTGATAAATTAGGTTAGTTCAAATTGCAATTGAAACTTCACACATGTAAGGAGTCTTAATGGGAGAAGGCATTGACCACAGTCCACAATTCTTACATCCTTTTTAGCAGAATTACGCCACTTTTTGTACTTAGAAAATTCTGGTTAAACGTTGCATGCAACATAAGGGTGTCACGGTACTCCGTGGGACGGTATATCTTAATAGTCTTCCTCGGTACGCGATACGCCTCCGAGTCTGTACGGACTATGGTACGGTGCGGCATTTTGACATGACGCATTTCAAGGGTAGTAACTGTAATTCGCCCAAAACAAATGGCGAAGTCGAGTTGAAATCACCTCAAGGGAGCTTCAAATAAAAAATATGGAAGCATTGTGGGTTCATGATGCAAGGTAAAGACGGAAAGTAGTCAGTTGTTGCTGATATTACAACTTGTCGCCACTGTTTTCTTGATGTTTCCTACAAGTCGGGCAATACGAGCAATATGGCAACTGACACATGAAAAGACATCATCCTAATGAATTTGATTCACCAGAATGCTCGCGAGCTGCGAAGAAAATTAAAACAGAAAATCAAGCAGAGTCGAGCCCTGCATTGGCATCTGGCCAATTATGTCTCCAAGATGCATATAATATTAATAAGAAGTTTGCAGCATCCTCTTTACGTGCTACAGCTATAACCAAGGCCATAGGCCAGTTCATTGTACTTGATATATGAGACCTTACAGTATTGTTCAAAGGGTTACTAAATTTGGTTAAAACTTTAGAACCAAAGTATAATGTACCTACAAGAAATCATTTTAGTAGTAAAGTTGTACCTGAAATGTATCAAGAAACACTGTATGACACATACGTATAGGTTATTAAATAAAATTGAAAAATGGTTTGTATGTTGTTTCCATCTGACAATACGTATTGCGATACGTATTGTATCAATCACACTGTACCGCGATACGTATCGTATCGTAAGGTGAGCATATTGTGACACCCTTAAATTGCAACAACTGCTCATCTCTATATTACATGTATCTACGGATATTGAAATAAAACATAACATATGTATTAAGAATCTTTATATACATAAGTGACAAAGACCTATAACTTTGACCAGCCTTAATGCATAATTTTGACTCCATTTGTACTTAGAAATGTCAGGTTAAAGTGTGCATGTAAGTTGAAATACAGGTTACAGTTTACATGCAACAAGTTCATAGCTTGGTAATGACTACAGATACTTAACTCAGGTCTTCAGGATCATCATCCAAGGTCACAGACCAAGACACATAACTCTTAGCTGCATTTTAGCAGAATTGTGCCACAGCTTTTGCAATATTAAAGATAGCAACTTCATATTTGGCATGCATGTGTAATTCTCACGGAGCTGCACATTTTGAGTGGTGAACAGTCAAGGTCAAGGTCATCCTTCAAGGTCAAAGGTCAAAAAAACAAATCCAAGGGAAGTAATAAGCTTTAAAGAGAGATAATTATCTGAACCTGCCAAATGATACAATTTTTTTAAATAAATCAAAGCGGCGCAGAAGGGGACATAGTGTCTCTGACAAACACATTTCTTGTTGTATTGTTTGTATTGCCACAGGCTATTGAGTTAAACATGTGCATCCAACAATTCATAAATAAATTTTACGGACATGCATGTGGTGGCATTGTAGCCAGTTCGTTCAAGGTTAAGGTCTCTTGCTAAAGATATCAAAAGTTTGCCCTCAATAACTTCTGCTTGAACAGTGATATTTCGCTTGATCTAGAGAGGAATTGTATTTTTGACTAGTGGATCAAGGTCAATTACTAAAACTTGAAAAAACAGTTTCTGCTCAATAACTTTAATTTTGATGTAGGCATTGTGCTTTAATTTTGTCTGTAGGTAGCTTTCATGCAGACCCATGGTGAAATTGGATTTGGTCCAGTTGGATGAAGATTAGTAATACTTAAATACCATGTCTTCAGCTTTAATTTAACATGTGAAATATAATTATATAGATAGTCAACATTAAATATGTCTTCATGGTCATTAAATCAATTGATTGACAAATAATGTACATTGTGATATCAAAGCAGAAAAATAGTTGAGTGCGCAGCTGTCTTTGGAAAGCTCTTGTTTCTGTGTCAATCACGATGACTGTGAAACTGCAAATCATCATTGTATTCCCCTGATCCCTTCCCCATTCAAAAGCAAAGTGAAAATAGTAGACCATAGTAATATGGCATTCCTTTTGTAAAACGACACCACGGTCTTAAGTGGTCATGGTTTTGACAGAAAAAGGCTGATGATAACTGCTGGAATTTCTGCAGGAATTACCTGGAGAATTCCAGGAAATAGGTCAGGCTTTATAGTTCTGTTTTTTTACCAAAACTATAAATAAAAGACAGTTTGAAATTAATAATTAACTTTTTGGCATTGAACACTTGTGTGGAAAGGCTCTTACTCTAAGGGATGTGTCCAGGGCCATTGAATTACTGAAAGAACTTAACGATAACATTCAACATTGAAATAAAATCATTAGAATTGCTGACACTTCATCGGCATGTTGGCGAACAGTTCTGTTGAGGACAAAAAGCAGAGGAAAGAGTGATACAATGTAGCAAAAATTGGAAAACATAAGTGAACACAGTGCCAAAGAAGTTGAAATGGAACCAATGGCTGATCAGTTTAGCTGGTAATTTATTAAAGACTTACATTTCCATATATAACATAAACCATGAGGCTTTATTCGATCAGCTTGCCTGTTTCAACTTCCTCTGCCCACAATATTCTTCCTTTGTAAAAACAGCAATGCAATGTACATGTTTGTGTTCTTGATATCATCTTAAACTGTTCTTGAAATTATAAGATGTCCTTAAAACTTTCTTAAACTGTTCTTTTCATTCTTCCAATAACAATTAACATTATTGCATATTTTATTTAAATGAACATTAAACACCATGGGAACACTAAAATGAAAATAAAAGTAACTTTGCTGATCATGGTCCATGTTTTTTGTGACCATGTCCAACCATGGTCTGTCTTTTGTCACCATTGCTGACCATCGTTAACCATGGTCACCATTGCCAATCATGGTCTATGTTTTTTGTGACCATGGCAAACCATGGCCTGTTTTTTGTCACCATTGCCAACCATGGTTAACCATGGTCACCATTGCCAACCATAGTCCATGTTTTTGTGACCATGGTCAACCATGTTAAACCAGACCATGGTCAACCATGGTAAACCATGATCCTAATCATGTTCCACCACGGTTTTTGATGGCTGACAATCAAATACCATGGTCAACCATAAAAAACCATGATGACCATGGTCTACCATGGTCATAGTTAAGCCTGGGACTTACTCACAGACTGGGCAGGTTTTATGTTGTTTGCTGCTCATCAGTACCTTAGAGTTGGAAAGGAAGCTGTCATAAATTTAATTTGATTTTCTAAAGACTACATACATGTCAAAGTGCATATTTGAGAGGAAAAGAGTTAGGGTCAATAAGTAGCATGGAAACTTTTGTGCAAGCACCAGTGACTTATCAAGGGGAGGCTTGCTTTCTCATGTCCAGTGGTCTGCATGCTCATTGAAGATGCTACCCTCCAATTATGGAATCATTCGGGAATTTTATTAAAGTCTTCTATTAGAATAACAATTGAGCATTGCTCTGGCAAAATCAGGCTTAATGCATGTGGGTAAAGTGTCTTCCCAGATTAGCCTGAATAGTTTCCACAGTCTAATAAGGGACGATACTTTCCCCCTAAACTGGATTTTCACTGAAGACAGGCTGCCTTTAACAAGTACCGTAAATCTGCCAATATAATACGCACTTTTTTATCTGCCGAAATTTTTCTTCAAGTAGGGGATGCGTATTATATACGAGTTTAGAGCAGAACAAAAATTTTCCTGTGAAAATTTTCTTCTTAATCGTTGTTATGCGCTGCCTAGCAGCCATTTTGAACTACACCATTACATTAATAAATAGGTGCAACAGGGCTCACGCTGTCGTTCGTCATTTGAGCCATTTGCGAAAAATATTGAGAATTTGGCTCAATAAAAATCTTATTTGCGAAAATCTAGTAAAATTTCGTTGAAAACATTTGCATTTATATCGGACTGGTTTTCTATATTTGTCTCTTTGTTTCAATGAAAGTGTTCGCAATTCAACAGTAAACAAAACCCAGTCTGTACCCGATTAAGAGACATCACTTGACCTTATTGTTATTGTAGTGCACATGGTAACTGGCCAATCAACATTGAGCTCGCTTACACATGAAATGACATTGTCGAATGAAACGTGAGAACGAGTGGAGCTATGGGATAATATTGGGTCATTCATGCGCAGACACTGTATACTTTGAATACACAGTTAATACTGTCGTCTGCCTACAAAATAGCGACCGGACGCTAAGTTGTATTAAGAGATTAGCAAATGAAAAAAAAAAACGTGACAATACCCGTAAATAAATATTTCTAAGCTGACCAGTTTTTATCTTTCTATGGAATATTGACCATATCTGAAGTAAAGAGTGGTAATTAAATAAGTAGTTCTATGACGCTAATATTACACCTTTCTGCGGATTGCCGAATTAAATTGAAAAGTGATAATTAATTTGTTTTTTACTCACAAACTATTCTTAATAACAGCGACTTATTTTTATTAAATGGATTCGAGAAAAACAAGCGGTTTAATTTCACGCCCTCCTTCGAAGAAGAGGGGGTAAATTGCTTTGCACATGTCGGTCTGTCGGTCCGTCCACCAGGTGGTTTCCAGATGATAACTCAAGAATGCTTGGGCCTAGGATCATGAAACTTCATAGATACATTGATCTAGACTCGCAGATGACCCGTATCGATTTTGAGGTCACTAGGTCAAATGTCAAGGTCACGGTGACCCGAAATAGTAAAACGGTTTCCGGATGATTACTCAAGAACGCTTAGGCCTAGGATCATGAAACTTCATAGGTACATTGATCTAGACTTGCAGATGACCCGTATCGATTTTGAGGTCACTAGGTCAAAGGTCAATGTCACAGTGACCCGAAATAGTAAAACGGTTTCAGGATGATAACTCAAGAACGCTTAGGCCTAGGATCATGAAACTTGATAGGTAGATTGATCATGACTCGCAGATGACCCCTATTGATTTTCAGGTCACTAGGTCAAAGGTCAAGGTCACAGTGACCCGAAATAGTAAAATGGTTTCCGGATGATAACTCAAGAACGCTTAGGCATAGGATCATGAAACTTGATAGGTAGATTGATCATGACTGGCAGATGACCCCTATTGATTTTCAGGTCACTAGGTCAAGGTCAAAGTGACCCGAAATAGTAAAATAGTTTCTGGATGATAACTCAAGAACGCTTATGCCTAGGATCATGAAACTTCATAGGTAGATTGATAATGGCTGGCAGATGACCTCTAATGATTTTCAGGTCACTAGGTCAAAGGTCAAGGTCACGGTGACCCGAAATAGTAAAATGGTTTCCGGATGATAACTCAAGAACACTTATGCCTAGGATCATGAAACTTCATAGGTACATTGATCATGACTGGCAGATGACCCCTATTGATTTTCAGGTCACTAGGTCAAAGGTCATGGTGACCCGAAATAGTAAAATGGTTTTCGGATGACAACTCCAGAACGCTAATATGCCTAGGATCATGAAACTTGATAGGTAGATTAATCATGACTCGCAGTTGACCCTTATTGATTTTCAGGTCACTATATCAAAGGTCAAGGTCACGGTGACCTGAAATAGTAAAATGGTTTCCGGATGATAACTCAAGAATGCTAATGGCTACGATCATGAAACTTCATAGGTACATTGATCATGACTTGCAGATGACCCCTATTGATTTTGAGGTAACTAGGTCAAAGGTCAAGGTCATGGTGACCCGAAATAGTAAAATGGTTTCCGGATGATAACTCAAGAATGCTTATGCTTAGGATCATGAAACTTTATAGGTAGATTGATCATGACTCGCAAATGACCCCTATTGATTTTCAGGTCACTAGGTCAAAGGTCAAGGTCACGGTGATCCGAAATAGTAAAATGGTTTCCGGATGATAGCTCAAGAATGCTTATGGCTAGGATCATGAAACTTCATAGGTACATTGATCATGACTGGCGGATGACACCTATTGATTTTCAGGTCACTAGGTCAAAGGTCAAGGTCACAGTGACAAAAAACATATTCACACAATGGCTGTCACTACAACGGAGAGCCCATATGGGGGGGGGGCATGCATGCTTTACAAACAGCCCTTGTATTTTAAGTTAAATAAAAGTATCGAGTTTGTAACACTTCGGAAGAGTAATTCATCTAGACTACTATAAAAATGGAAGTAACCTTTTTGCCTACTTATTATTTTATTATTATTATAATTATTATCGTCATGAATATTGTTTAATGGAATTAAATGTTTAAAAAAATAACACATCGTCTCTGTTTCTTTCTTTTGCAATTATGACTGCTTGACCCGGGTGTCAGCAGGTGGTCCGTGTGTTATCTGTAACAATCAACGGTAATATAAACAATAGACAGAGATATTTATTATGCAACTGTCATGACAACAGCACAATAACACATTGCGATCAATATACAGGGTATTACTGTGAAACAGACTGTTGATAACCCCATATTGATTTGCTAGTCTCACAACACAAAAATATACTGACTCATTTTTTCGGAAATGGCCGATTTCGGACAATGATTTTTTTTAGGGATGGCAAACCTAAGCAAATCCGTAACCGGTTAACCTGTTTTGATATTCGAGCGGTGAACCGGTTAACCGACTGTTGTATTGACACAAAAAAACACGTATACGTTTATAAACAATTACATGTATATGCAAATGTACACTGTCTTGTTGATTGTCTTTTAACCTAATAACTGAAACCATTTTATCAATTAAATACTTTTTCTTTACAAATTGTGTTGGTCCTTTAAATTGGGAACATACATTTGGAATCCAATACTTAGTCATTTCAGAAAGTCATTCCGACATTGTCGGTGAACTGTGATATTTCTCTGTTGTAATATTACCTTTATGTCACATAATTACACATTACACATAATTATTGTTCTACACCTTGACCAATGAAAGCTAGTGCAGAATTTGAATTATGTTGTGTTTTATTAACACTCATTATCCTTTAAGAATTACGTGCATTAACAGTTTGCTGATTAATAACAATTGTCAATTAGCGTAAATATATTTTGCAATGGGCATAGTGGTTTCCTAACCTCTGTTGTTAAGGCCTGTTTATACTCAATATCTTTATAAGGGTGTTTAAGTTTGCAATAGTTGTTAAAACAACAGTGATTTGGTGTAATCACAGTGTCCAGCTTTATTGATTTTATCAAGCAATGGTAGTCAACACAATGGCACAATGAAACCTACTCATTAATCCGCTGCACCCTGACAACTCTAATCGCTTTTGATCCGCATGGGGCATCACAGGTGGTATTGTCGATAATTTGCGATAAGACAAGTGGATTAGCAAATACAGTGAAATGAAGTAAAACAAAACTAATGATTTGAGCATTTATTGAATTCAACCAAAAATTGTGTTTTCTGAAGAGTAACAGAATATTAATATTGTAACCGGTTAACCATCTTAAGAAACTGATAACCGGTTAACCGAATAACCCTTGCCATCCCTAATTTATTTAGTGCGTATTTTACTCGGAGTTTCAATTTTTACCGATAAATTTTGACCAAACTTGGGAATGCGTATTATATTCGAGGGCGTATAATATTCGCGAATTTACGGTAATAGGAAATCTGTTGTCCCCAATACCCTATGCAGACTGGCATGACATATGCACATGCCTTATGCCCCATTCACAAATAATCTGGTCGCCGGCCGATGTGCCCGATCTCCAGGCATTGGAAAGACTGGACACATCTGAGTCGTCCGATGAGTGACACAGTTTAAACCTCAGTCACAAATAAAGACTGATCACCGTCCGATCAGCGGACGTTGTATATTTTGGCACATCAGACTGAAGCCAGACCGATGATCATATGGACTCTAGGTCATTTTAAGACATGGGGCAACGCCCGGGTTAATTTTAAGTCTCACTTAACAATTTACCTGATGTTGAGGTTGGGAAAGAATCGAGTTGAGATTGAAAAAAGATCAGAGGATCAAGGCATTTATGGCCCAGCGATCGGATTTGTTGTACATTTATCATGACCTGTGCTGTCTGGCGCTCCTCAGTCATCAAGCGGAGGCCCTCCGGCAATGAGACAGTAGCTGGCGGAAATGCTTTGATTTTTGGCTATACTCGTGTAAATAATCTGATGTCGGGTAATGGCTGGGTGATAACCCTGTGTTGATCGTCCAATTTTTTTGTTGATCTTAAATCGATTACTTTCCGTGTCCGATGTGGGGTGAAATTTTATGTGAGACTTAATATTAATCTGGGAAAAAGCCAGTTGTAATATAAATTAATAAAATTTCAGAAGGACTTCTGAGAAACAGTCTCTGGCTCCTCATAAAAATTATGATACAGCCTACATTTTAGAAGGAACCTCATAAACATTTGGAATTAACAATAAAGCTTCTCTCTGGAAAAACTGGGGTTAAGGCATGTGCAGAAAACGTTGTCCCAGATTAGACTGTGCAGTACGCACATGTTAATCAGGGCCCTAACCTGACTTTCTGGGCAAGTAAGAATTTTTCTAAGAAAAGACTTCGTTTTATCCAAAAATAAAATTCTAAGTGTCAAGTGTTGATGCTGCTTTGCTTCTGCAGAGTGATTCAAACACTATCCTTGAACCACACTAAACACACGCATTAAGCCCTGTTCTCCCAGAACGAGGCTCAAATAAACGTACATAAACGAATCAGTGTCTTAAGGTAAAAAAGGCAGTACATAATGGCAGTGTGAGCATCTTTCATTTCATGTAAGTTCTTATAGGTTCTAAATTCCTGAATACACATTTTTCTTTCTATTAACCCTATACATCTCCATTAAAAAAGATCTCAACGACAACAAAAATATTAATACAAAAATAAGACCTCTGTTTGCAGTTTTCCCATCATGTTAAGTTAATTTGTGTATAACTGCCTCTACCTGCCAACATACCTATCTCACATGGTGAGTGATTGTGGCAGATGTTATCAGTGACCATTGATTGACCGTAGCTGATTGACCGGTCACTGACCCCTAATGTTGGCAGTCTGACTGGGGCGGGACACATACTTGTTTATTGCGCAGGTATTTGAATTGTATGTATATATATTCTAAGTACTTGTACTTAGCTGAACATTTGCAGTTCATTGAGCATAAGTTTTTTGTAGTAACATTACTCAGATATTTATTAAATGAAAAAGAACAAAGAAACTGTTTTTTTTATTTTTTATAAGTTTATACATATAATCTTTGCTCTGGGAAACTTGGATTATATAATATAATGCATATGTTTAAAGTTTTGTTGCAGATTATCCTGTACAGTCTTCTAAATGTAATCAGGGATGACATTATGTAATCAGGGATGACATTATGTAATCAGGGATGACATTATGTAATCAGGGATGACAATATGTAATCAGGGATGACATTATGTAATCAGGGATGACATTATGTAATCAGGGATGACATTATGTAATCAGGGATAGAGGGATGACATTATGTAATCAGGGATGACATTATGTAATCAGGCATGACATTATGTAATCAGGGATGACATGTTTCATCTAGCTTGGATCTTTGTCTAAAAGAGACTTCCTTTTACAGGAAAGTTCCATAAGAGTAAAAAGTATCGTCCCTGATTGGTCAGTGTAGACTGCACAGGCTCATCAGGTATAACACTTTACGCACATGCATTAGACCCAGTTTTCCCAGAACAGAAGGATATACTTGTAAAAAAGATGGCAGATGGACCATCGTGTAAGAGAGTGGTCATTAAAGGGGCCTTTTCACAGATTTTGGCATTTTTTAACTTATTCATTAAATGCTTTATATAATATATATAAGCTCCAGTAAAAAATCAAGAAAAAAATTTAAAAAAGGAAAAGAACATTGCCCGGAGCAGGTTTCGAACCATTGACCCCTGGAGTCCTGCCAGAGTCCTGAAGTAAAAATGCTTCAGCCTACTGAGCTATTCCGCAGAGTACACATTCTTGACGTATTTTATACCTTATATAAGCAATCTTCGTAGTTTTACAAAATTTAACGACAAAAACAGAACTCTCCAAATTATTCAATCGTTTCGCGTTGCAACGCTTTATAATTTTTAGGTTTTAAAATCGTCAAAACATGCATATAATGGCTATGATAGAGCATGGTTAATGTTCAGTATTACTGTTTCCTCACAAATATCATAACTAAAACGAAAACTTACGAATCTGAAACAACTTTTTTCAATTTTGTCAATTTACCTAAGCGTGAAAAGATCCCTTTAACCCCAACTGTACAGATCAGTCTGTGAGGTAAAAATATGAGTTTCCCAATTATCATTGAAGAGCACATGCAATTGATTTGTATGGGTACATGTAAAACTTTAATACAATTGTCATTTATTGAAGCCATTGACCCTACACCTTAATATATAGAATAAATGTTGTTCAGCATTCAATAGTATGTATAGTTAGTGATGGTTGATTTTCTTGGAAAACAAGTGTAAAACCATATTTGTCATTTTTCACGGGAGACAAAAATATGAGTTTTCCTAGAAAAATGAAGTTATGGTTTGCCAGATCTTTTATGATTGTTCATTTTATGAATTAAATATTTAATTGTGTAATGTAATAAAATGATGTCCATTTAAATTTAAATGACAATGAATGTGTTAAATAATTTCATAAACACCAAAGTATGCCTTTTTTTTAAAGTGAAGTGTAGAGCATATTATGGGATGGTAGTGAAATGGTGAATAGTGAAATAGATCCATAGTGAAATATAATTCTTATTTTGATAGCGAAAATACACATTTTGATTGTTGGACCGTGTAAAATAGTTTTATCCTATGTATATTATTACCTTTCTTAAATATTATTTGCAGGTTTCTTGCTGTTGGTCGATTTCCAGGTTGTTGGCAATGTGTGCAGCAATAATGACAGGAAATACCCAACCAATCTGTAGCCATAGAAACCTGGATCAATGTTACCCACAATGCACGGGCAGCACATGGACATGTACTTAGATCCCATGATGGGCAAAAGTAAGTTGACAAACAGAGTGGCTTAGTCTTATTTGTTGTTAAACCCTTGAACACTCAGATGAGCAATTTTACCAATTTGTTACTATAGTCCCCAGAGAAGGTAATCAGTGATTATCAAGATGGCAATGTCCATGCCGAGGCAGGTATTTTTCGCTGTTAAATTTATACCCTTTATTACTAAAGTATCAAGTTTTTAAATTCCGCTCACTTTAAATTTCTAGCCATATTAGCAATAAAGTTACTGGTGTTTATTTCATAGTATATTCGCTCTATATCTTGACTTAACTGGCTGTGAAATTTCTTAGTGGGATGAACTTATTAGGGCTCCACTAAGAAAATTTGCGGGGAGTAAGGTCGAGATATAAAGCAAATTTAAATACGAAATAAACGCTAATCACCTTTTTACTGATATGGCTGGAAAGTGAGCGTCATTTAAAAAAATAAACAAAAGTAATAAAAGGTATAAAACGGTGAAAAATAACTGTCTTGGCATGGATGTCGCCATCTTGACTATCACTTTATTTCTCCCTCTGTCAGTCCCTTCGAATATCAAATATCGAATATTGGGTACAATTTAAGACCTTTCTTACTTGTTGCCACTTTTAAAGACTTTATTTTCAACTTAAAGATACTGCATGATGAGCAGCAATTAACTGTTCACTTTTTGTGCTGGTTGTACCCAGCCAATTTCATTTTGATTGAAAAGGGTTAACCCTTTCAGCGCGGGAACCGAATTTTGAAGGCCTTTGCAAACAGTTTGGATCCAGATGAGACGCCACAGAACGTGGCATCACATCAGGATCCAAACTGTTTGCTATTCTGATAGTATTCTTTGGAAAAAAAATCGAAATAAATGCTAATTTTAGAAATTCAGCAGACGACCTTATAGCAGACGACAAATTTCCCAGCATGCAAAGGGTTAAAAAACATGAGGTGTGTTCTGGGAAACCTGGGCTTCCTGCATGTGAGTAAAGCTTTGTCCCAGATTAGCCCGTGGAGAACACTCACACACTTTACTTCTAATGTGGATTTTTTGTTGAGGACAGACCTCTGTTTAACTAAAAATTCCATTAAAGTGGAAAGTGACGTCCCTGATGAGCCTTAGGGTACTGCACAGGCTAATCTGGGACGACGCTTTATGCACATGTATATAGCCCTGAGTTTTGCCAGAACAAGGCTACAATCTTTGATATATTCTTGTCCTTAGAAATACCTGTATTGAGGTTGTAATCTCTTCTGTATTGAGGTTGTAATCTCTCCTGTATTGAGGTTGTAATCTCTTAACTAATAAGCTGATTGCTTTTATTATGTTTATATGACTGTGTTCTGAATGAAATGTTAGAAAGTGTTAAGGAAACTCAACAACATCACAACATGTTTTGTGCTTAAGAAAAGTTGAATGACTAATGTATTTTTTTTTACGATACTACTCAAATAACAAAGCTTATATGAAAAATCATTCATATAAACCTTGAATAATTTTGTACGATTCCTGGAGGTGGTGAAGCAATCGTCCAATAAAACAAAAATGTACAACTTTTTGACAACACTTCTGTGTGTTTCTAATTGCCTGCCTCTTTGAGATGCCCATCAAGGCACTTCATGTTTATAATCAGGGTACAAATAACTTGCTAATTAAAAACATAATGATCTTAACAAGTACTGTCCTAAATGCACAGGGTGAGATTGAGGATAAAACAAACAGTGAGGACACAACCAGCATGTTGGCCAATGTAAGATACTCGTTCTCAGGTAAACAGGACTTACTGCATATGCGTTAAGTGTCGAATCCCAGATTAGCCTTTAATGCAGTCCAAACAAGGTTGTTAGGGACAACACTTTCTGCTTATACTGATTTGTCAGCTAAGATGAGACTTCCTTTAAGAGGAAAATACTATAGAAGCGGAATAGGTTGCAGTGTGTTTTTTCATTCAAAATCGGGTCTGGTACTCAGCCCCATTCCCAATGGAAAAAAGCATATTTTTTCCCAAATGGGAGCTAAAAATTCCCAATGGAAGGTTTTTAAGATCTCAATATTTTGTTCATCTCCAATGCATATAAGTTCAACCTTAGTAAATATAATACTGAAAACACTTGTATCCCCAATTTTAAAGCATTTTTTAGCAAAACAACAACAACAACACTTATTTCCCAACTATAGTCAATTTAAACGCTGCACATTTTCCCAATTCCCAAAATGATGAACACAAACACTGGGTTGTCCCAGGTGCAGAGCCTGTGCAGACTAATCTGGGATGACACTTCATCCACATGAATTATGTCCAGTTTTCCCAAAACAAGGCTCTGGTACAGTTTGTCAAGGAGTAATGGTGGAGGTAGTTGTTAATTTTATAACCAGTGGGTGCTGAGCTGGGTGGTTCTCTAGGAATCCTTCACGGTTTATTGTATATACTGTTAATAATTTATATCTTTCTCATGTAATTTTGTGGTTTAAAAAACCTACTATTTTGAGGAATGTAAATTCATGGATTTCTGATTTTGGAAAAAAAGTATAAGGAATTGACATTGGTCATTGTCTGATGTGTTTGGGTAAAATTGTCTGATGTGTTCGGGTAACATTGTCCGATGTGTGCGGGTAACATTTTGGGATGGGACAACCAAAAAATCAATGAAAGTTTATGTGCCAGAACTAAAAATGATTTAAGAGTAAGAAAGGGACCTTTTCACAGATTTTGGCATGTATTGAAGTTTTTCATTAAATGCTTTAAGTTGATAAATGTAAACATTGGACTAAAAAACTCTAGTAAACAACAAGAATAAATTAGAGTAAGAGAAAGACAACTCCTCATCTGGGCTCTAACCAAAGACCCTTTATTTAGTAAAAGTTTATCACTTTAACCACTTGGCCAAGCGTATGTGATTCAGTGAGAGGTGTATTTAATACTTTATATAAGGAATGCTTGTAGTGCCACTATATATAACGATAACAACAGAATTCTCCAAATTATTCAATTAATTATTTCACGTTTGTAACCCTTAATAATTTTCAGGTTTTTAAATCGTTAAAAAGATTCATAATCATATAAGGAATATTTTAGAGCATGGCAACTTTTCAGTATAACTGTTTCCTTGCAAATATCATAACTACAACAAAAATTCGCGATTCTGATTTTTTTTAATTTTGTCAATTATGCATAAAATGAAAAGGTCCTTTTTGAAGCCATCAGAAACTGTTAAACTGTAAATCTGACAATTCATGCCAACCAAAACAGTGTTAGCATTTATATGTGATAATTTTGGGTTTTGCAAGAATTGTCAATAAATAAAACACGATATTAATTATTACCATTTGAGCCTCATTCTGGGAAAACTGGGCTTAATGCATGTGCAGTCCGTGCAGGCTAATCAGGGACTACTTGATTTTTTCTGAGAAGAGACTTCTTTTCAACTAAAATACCCTACAACACTCTACGCGATTTCATGAAGCCAAGTTTTCCAAGAACAAGGCTCAGTACGGGGAAGTAAACTTCAAAGTATCCAGGAGGCTCAGTATGGGGAAGTATATACTTCAAAGTATCCAGGGTATGGGAAGTAGTTCCCTGAAAAAAATCGTCCCCAAATTTTTTCATACCCAATTTTTTTTTCCGCACCCAAATTTTATATTCGTACCCAAAATTTTTGTTTTGGACTATATATTTTTTTAACCCAAAATTTTCTTACCCACATTTTTTTTCCTACCCATATTTTTCTTAACAAACATTTTTGTTCTTGCCCAAATTTTTTTGGGGGCATAATACTTTAAAGTACCCGGGTTACGGGGAAGTAGTACCCAGGGGAACCTTAACCCATTCAGCCTCATGCACATGTCAAAAAGACTCACATAGTCTAGTGTTTTTTTTTCAACCTTATGCAATCAGTGCAGTGATTTTTTTTGTTACAGCCTGTGGCATTTGGATTGGGAAAATTAGCGCGGTAAACCATGAAATTGGGAAAAAATAGCGCGATAAACCATGAAATTGGGAAACATTATAAATATGACTATAAGAACAGAATAAAAATTGCCAAGTTCATGTTTGACAGCATTTTTATATTATAAAGTGTTGCTTTCATGTCTTCTTACAACGTTTAGTTAATATCCTTCCACATGCATATTAAACTTGCAATAATCTATAGATTCTTCAATATACATGTACCATTATGATTTAAACATAATCTCTTTAAGAGTATGAAAATAATTCAGGATGTTTTTTAAAGTAAAATATGATATGGTGAAAACATTAACAAATATTAACAAACACGCTTTTGTGTTCTTGCTGTGTTAATGTTGTATTAAATGGAGCTAAAATAATACATTTCATTTGTTTACCTTTTAATATCTTGCACAATTGACATCCTCAGTTCAATGCTATTTCACCAAACTATACAGCGTGACAAACATAATAAAGCAGAATATGCATATGAATCTGAATATACACAGATCCACTAACATATAAATCAAATCATGTTTGTCTCTTTCCATTTTCGAACGGTTCTCGTCTTAAATGCTTTAACTTTGCGAACTCCAATTTCCCAACACAGATTTCCGTGACGCACATTCACTGTGAACATTTCTAATAAATATTTGTTGTTGTTCATCTCAAACATAGTAATTTGCGTTATTTGACACACACATTTAATTATCTCCAAATAACCATGTGATATCTGCTGTTAATTTTAGTGTTATTTATCATTTTCGCTGCTCATCGCAAACTTTTCGTCTGCTTGCCGCCATCTTGAACGTGTGTAAATACAGGCGTTAACAATCAGGATACATTGACTATCGTCGGTATCCTCCGCAATATAGAGAGAGATGTGTGGATAGCAACGTAAAATCGTATTTGGCTACATTCGCGAACATTCGTAAGTCAGTTGTCATTCGGCGAAGACTCGACAAGCTCGATCAGCACTCGTTCTACGAAATTAACGCTAAATGACATTGTAATCTTATTGGGTTAATTGGGAAAGATTGGTCATTTTTTGGGAAATTTTGGTCAGATTTTTGGGAAAAAACGTCATTTTTTGCAATTGGGAAGCAGCCGAATATCGGCGGTATTTTTGGGCAAAAAAATCATGCACTGCAGTGCCAATAAAAAAACTCAATGAAAATTTCATTTTCAAATTTATTACAGCATATTTCGTTTACAAATATCAAGGGCACAAATACCAGTATGCCCTTACTCTATACATATGTTTATGGTGAAAGGAAAATAAAATTTATCCCGTCTAATATATTGAATAAAAAAATTAATTTTGTTTATCCTGTCTGATGAAGCAGTGTCACCTTTGTAAACTCCAAGAAATCAACTTTCTTTTATACCTAATGATAAAATATGACAGTGAAATAACAGTAGTGAAAATAAACAAACTGTTATTTTCACCGGTGAAAATTACAAATTTTCAGAACAACTTTTTATATCTTTATTATTTATTTATATATTTTTTATGATCAAGAGTGAATTAAAATCCGGTATTCCACTGAATCCAACAAATTTTCTTTTTGTTTTATTCTTTTTTCACCGTTCATTTACATTGTAAAAAAACTTTAACTGGAGAATTTCACTGGAATAGTGACATATCATTTTGTGTATTGAAATGTATTGAAGCACGCCACTGAAGAAAGGGTAACTATTCAGCGGAAGGGAATCAGCTGTTAATTATTTTCTTGAAAAGGGGCATAAAAGAAACAGAAAATGTTCATTTCATTGTTAGATTGTTTGTTATTTCACTATTGATCAAAGAAAAAATAATATTTTGCTCCACTCGTGAAAATATATTTTCTATGATCACTCGTAAAATAACAAACGATCTTACACTGACAAGAACAAATATCCTCTACAACTATCATATCCCCCAGGCGTGATGGAAATGTCATTTTTGCAACTCAGACAATTGTAGCATAATTATATTTTCTTGTTCTTCATGTCTCTTTTTAGATAATTACATTGAACATTTGATGCTGTTATGCTGTGTTTTTTAAATAAAATAAGCCATCAAAATGGTGATGTAAAAAACGAGATGGCTTCCTGCCTATATATGTTTGGTTTATAAAAAATGATTCAAATTAAAATTCTTAAAATAATATTATAATGATTGGTTTGTCAAATATATGAAACACATCTAAGTTAAATGGTCAATATTTTTATTTTACCTGGATAAATTACTTGGTGAGTAGGATGTACAACAGTTCCCGGAAAAAGAACTAATTTGCCTTGCCCAAGGGGTTATCTAAATAAAAAGACTATAAAAGACATATATTGTAAATTACTTTTAAAAAGCTATTCCTCTCTGAAATCACAAGTGTTTTGGTTTGTTTTTTGGTGTGTAATATTGTTTAGTGCCTGCACAAAAGTTGTTCAAATCATAATCCTGGGCAAAATCTGGCCTAGCCCCAGGGGTCATATGATATATATATATATACACTTAATTTAGTTAGCTTTTTAAAAAATCTACAAAAAAATTCGAAAGAGTATATATGTTTCCTATAATAATATTGTCCTCTCCTATTGTTATTTTACATCATGCCCCTGGGGACGAAATAGGCCCTACTTGAAAGTGGGATGGTGAAATAGTATAATTTGAATTGATATTTAAAATGTGACATTAGATTGTGGCCGCATACAAAGATTGTTCAAATAATACCCCTTGCTTTAGAACACAGGTGGTTAGCGTGTGGCTATTATAATAACAAGTGAAAACATTATTTTGAATGATCGTTTTATTTCTTAAAATTTAACTAAGCATGTGTAGAAATATAACAAGATATATACATTTCCAAAAAGGAAATTCATTTCTGCGTTGAATAAGACCGGGTTCATGAAAATCGCTGCACAATTGATGAAGTAATGGCTGTTCAAAGCCATGCACTCTGTTTTCGGGCGATTTCGAGTTAAATACCTTGTTATATATATATTTGATAGTGAAATTTGTTTTTCAGAAAAATTGATTTTTCGTTATAATATGATTATTTATCATACAAAATGATATTTTTACTTATTAATATCATAGCCACACGCTAACCACCTGTGCTTTAGAACTGACCATGTCCCACAAGGTGAGAGCTACAGAGTCATCTTGGCCCTTTTTTTCTGAGAGAGACTCAATGTATAATTGCTTCAATTAAGATAAATATGTATGTGAGAAGTTGAAGCAATATTTAAATATGCGTCTTTATTTGAGGATAATACTATTTATATATTTTGGCATGATACAAGAAGTAAATACTGAAAAGAAGTTTGAATATACATTTTAAGATGTAGGACAAGGTAAAAATGAAAAATAAAAAAATCTGAATGACCATACATATGTATGTGATTCTTTAATTACTATTGATCCAATTGGGTTGTGTATCATCTGACAAATTCTATCTGGTCTCATGTGGCATAATTGTGTGACATGTGGGCATGCTGAGAAATAGGACTTTCTCTGTCTCATCTTACCCTTACCATAACTACCGCTGACTTTGGCACCTAAACCAGCTTGTTGTTATCCAAAACACCAACTGGTTTTGTATTTGAATGAAAAGAAATCAATGCTTTGTCAAATAACATGTTAAACTGGCTTAAAATAGACTTTAAGACATTAGTTTTAACAAATATTTGATAATAATGAAACTGTTATCTTGATATTTGATATATAATTTATTGGACTTTAAATTAATCACTAAGAATTAGGACCCATTAAACATAAGCAAGCACAAAACTATTTTTTTGTTATATTCTCTTTTCATTATAATCTGGGATGAACACAAAGAGCATAATAAAAAATAATATTGTGCACATATTTGTTGAACATTTCTGCCACTTGCATTCAACTCATTAAATGCTGCCATTTTGTAACAGTAACTGTATAACAAACAGTAAATTGGTGATGTCAATTTAATATTGTATGCTTGCCTTTTGAAATCAAAGCACTGAAGGCACTGAAGTTGTTCGCTGTTGTCGTCCTTGGTTGGCTTGTGCGCATTGCACAGGCTAATCAGTGTGCACAGGCTAATCTTATTTGACATGCATTAAGCCCTGTTTTCCCTAAAAGCAGCCAATATATACAGATTTCAATGATAAACACTAGACTGGCCAATGTCGACTTACAAGCTGGTAAATACACCCACTGCAGAAGTAGAGCAGACGCTCCTAAGCATTCATAGTCTGCAATGCAGACAGTCCAGGCGAAACGATGACCATGGTAGACCATGGTCACCATGGTTTTTGATGGTTGACCATGGTATTTGATTGTCAGCCATCAAAAACCGTGGTGGAACATGATCAGGAACATGGTTGACCATGGTCACAAAAACTATGGACCATGGTCCGCAATGATGACCATGGTCAACCATGGTTGGCAATGGTGACAAAAGACGGACCATGGTTGGACATGGTCACACACAAAAATGGACCATGGTCGGCAATGGTGACCATGGTCAACCATGGGCGGCAATGGTGACAAAAGACAGACCATGGTTGGACATGGTCATTGCTGTTTTTACAAAGGAAGAATATTGTGTGCACAGGAAGTTGAAATGGGCAAGCTGAATGAAGACACATGGTTTATGTTATATTTGGAAATGTAAGTCTTTAATAAATTACCGGCTAAACTGATCAGCCATTGGTTCCATTTTAACTTTTTTGGCACTGTGTTCACCTATGTTTCCCAATTTTGCTACATTGTATCACTTTTTCCTCTGCTTTATGAATGTTTTTGTCACCAACATAATCAGAAGCATATCTAATCATTTCATACTCATTAACTGTTCGCCAACATGTCGATGAAGTGTCAGCAATTCAAATGATTTTATTACAATGTTGAATTTTATCTTTAAGTTCTTTCAGTAATTCAATGGCCCTGGACACATAATATTCCCTTAAAGTAAGAGCCTTTCTACACAAGTGTTCAATGCCAAAAAGTTAATTATTAATGTCAAACTGCCTTTTATTTCTAGTTTTGGTAAATAAAAAACAGAACTATCAAGCCTGACCTTTTTCCTGGAATTCTCTAGGAAATTCCTGCAGAAATTCCAGCAGTTATCAACAGCCTTTTTCTGTCAAAACCATGACCACTTAAGCCTGTGGTGCTGTTTTACAAAAGGAAGGCCATACGACTATGGTCTACCATGGTAGACCATGGCCAACCACCTTTTGTTAAATGGCACCACAGTCTTTGTCCATGGTCAACCATGGTATATGGCCATGGTCGACCATGGTATTTGACCATGGTCAACCATGGTATTTGGCCATGGTCGACCATGGTCAACCAGGGTCATGATGACCATGGTCAAAGACTGTGGTGCCATTTAACAAAACGTGGTCTACCATGGTATACCATGGTCATATGACCATGGTCAACCATGGTTTAGCCATGGTCTATCATGGTATACCATGGTCATATGGCCTTCATATCGCCTGGAAGGCAGCGGTAATTGTTCCTGGCATAGTGAGTTACAGTCCTTAGCGTAGCTAAGCTAGCTAAGCAAGCTAAGCACATGTACTGCTTTGCAAAACATGCTCTGTAAATTTAGTCGGCCGCTAACGCGATCAACTAAAAATCAGCTTCGAAGCAAAATGGACCATGTTTGTAATTAGAATGTTTGTTTTCTTGACATTTGATCATGAGCATGTCCTTATATAAAGAACTGAAGTATAAATGGAGTCCATTTGTCCAGCTTCTCATCTTTTCACAACATCCGTCTTTATCTCAGGCAGGGTTTCAATTGGCCTTTGTGTGAGGAGGGAGAAAATTGTTATGGGTGTGCTAATTGGGATTTCATTTGGAAAGAGCCCATGGGTTTTGATGGGGTGATTGAGGAAGTTGTCCTTAAATGACCGGAAAGCATTTCAGATTCTATGGGAAGATGAAATGGGCATAATTGCTGTTATTTTGTGGCAAAGAAGAGCATTTGTTGTCTGAAGCAGTATATAATGGGTCTTTTTTTCTCAGTGTTTAATCAGAATGAGTGGACTCAGTAAAGTGAAAAATTGTATTCAATGTCACTGGTGGGGTACTGTCTAGTTTCACTTTGTTACACCAGGGAAGCCGGGGAAAGGCAGAACATGACAAATAAAAACATGCACAACACCAGTTTTACTTGAGTTCATAAAGAGAAATTATTTGTGGTGATACAACAAATGTAACAAAGTTATAAACTAATATAGCATTTACCTGTGAAATATCCATGACTACCTCTTCACCTTAAATTACCTATCAACTATCACCAATGTGATAACAGTTTATTATCAGATTGAACCTGTTGTAGAATACAACCAAAGGCTGTTGCCCTCCTAAATAGAT
Organism: Dreissena polymorpha; assembly: GCF_020536995.1. Taxonomy (NCBI): domain Eukaryota; kingdom Metazoa; phylum Mollusca; class Bivalvia; order Myida; family Dreissenidae; genus Dreissena; species Dreissena polymorpha. Next base: position 66,440,463 of record NC_068367.1, on the reverse strand, counting down.
CTGTGTTTGAATACCTCTTTCAACAACAACTTGGATGTTTGATTGCATATCAAAGTATGATTGCATGATTTGTTTGTTTGACTTGATTCTTGGGTTGGGGGGGGGGGAGTAAATAAGTGCAGAACACAACACCTTGAATACTTGTCACTTGTTCTTCATTGTTGGAAAGATTATGACAAGACTCATTATGGGAAAAATGGGCTTAATGAATGTGCATAAAAGATACTAATATGTACGACAAGTAAAGGTCAACAAATCCTCACTGTGAAGCTTGATTTTAATTGTAAAAGATACTACATTAACAATAATTTTACTTGTTTATTGTTCACACGACAGCATGCAATCACTAGAAAGGTATAACTCTTACAGGGAATTTGTTGCCCTTTAAATTTATTTAGCCACGTACTGTGAAAACCAAGCTTGATGCTTGTGCATAAAGTGTGCAGTCCTCACATACTTGCAAGTGTGATCATAGATATGCCTGTGCAGTCCTCACATATACTTGCAAGTGTGATCATAGATATGCCTGTGCAGTCCTCACATATACTTGCAAGTGTGATCATAGATATGCCTGTGCAGTCCTCACATATACTTGCAAGTGTGATCATAGATATGCCTGTGCAGTCCTCACATATACTTGCAAGTGTGATCATAGATATGCCTGTGCAGTCCTCACATATACTTGATGTTTGTGCATTAATTAAAGTGTGATCATAGATATGCCTGTGCAGTCCTCACATACTTGATGTTTGTGCATTAAGTGTGATCATAGATATGCCTGTGCAGTCCTCACATACTTGATGTTTGTGCATTAAGTGTGATCATAGATATGCCTGTGCAGTCCTCACAAACTTGCAAAATAAGAAGTGGAATATTGTCCTATTAGATTGTTCTGAAAGTATGTAGAACGGAGTGTGTTGTGGTACCATGTATCACACATGTTTTATTTTCTAAATGTTTTTCTGTGTTTAATGCAGTGCAGTTGATTATTCAAATAATACTGGCGGTCCTATTTTGGCTATGCTTTATTATGAACAGTGCTCTTTATACGCCAAAAAAAAGTAGACATTAGCTTTAATATGGTAATATGGCACAGAAATATGGAGGCTTTGAGTAGCATATTGTATTGTATCAAATGAGAAAAGAAAAGTACTCTTTGAGTCTATTTCAGTTTCAGAATGGCAGTTTTAACTATTGAAACAAATATTTTGATAATGAGACATGAGATGTCTTTCTTTTTTATTGAATTTAAAATTTAACAGATCAGCTAAAAAAAGCTAGCTTGCTATTTAATGAATATCAGTAATAGGGAACTACCATTTTTGTTATCTATGGGAGGCTATTCTTTCTAAGTGACAATATATTAGTATTATTCACCTCCCTTGATTTCAGGTAATATCAACTTAATATTAAAACTTCTTGTCCCTTGAATATTGATTGCTATTTTTACATACACAATTGCACACTATCATTGTTCTTTTACACCATTACAGTCTTATAAAGATCCATTTCACTGTTTAGAAATAATTTCACAATTAAACACAACAACATATGTTTTCTTCATTAGACAGTGTTGGTAATAAACACTGAGCCTTGGGTCTATAAATAGCAACAAGAAAATACCATGACCGTTTGACCTGAGAATGACCTATCTCCACGCTTTACTGTGTTATACTGGTCAACCTTGAGTTTACTGACCACAGGGTAGACCGCCATGTTCCATGTTAGCTTGACCAGGGCTTAAAGGAATTTGACTTTGACGCTTAATGTTGTTGTGAATAATTTATTAATTTCTGCATTTGTTAGTGTTGTGGAATTGAGTTGCTTGAATTGTTTATGTTTATACCTACATGTACAGTTCTGGTTTACGTTGAGGTAAATATAGGTTCAGATATTAGTTAAATCACTCAAGTGGAACATAATTATATGAATACTTTGTTTTATGATATTGTGCTTGTGGAAGGGATGAAAACTAAATACGCTTGTTAAAAGAGCATATATAGTGCCTAGATTTATATATTAGATATGTGTATAGTGTTGACTGCATTTCATGAAAAGGATATTAACATAAAGCACGACAGGTAAATATATTGGTGTTGGTAGTAAGCATAGAAATTATGAATAATTTGGATTTTAGTTGTGCACATGTTTCTATGCTGGTTTGGTTGGAAGTTGTTTGATAGTAAAGCAGGCATACAGTTGTGATAATTGTCTGATAGTAATTAATCTCTACTAACATCATCATTTTCATAATATACTGCATCTGCCTTTGTAAACATGGTTTAATTGTGCATTAGAAGGTTATTTATCATGATATAAATATTAAGTGTGACTTGCAACATTATGTACATTTCATGTAAAAGATGGCTATTCCTGGGAAAACTGGCTTTAAATGGAATTGTGTAAAGTGTCATCCCTGATCATCCTGTGCAGTCGGCATTCATGGAATTTTTTCGCTAAAAGGAAATCTCTTCTAAAAGCAAATCCAGTTTCGGCGGATGTAGTTGTCCTAAATTACACTGTAACTCCAATATAACGCGGATGACGGGGTCCAAGCCACGCAACCGCGTTATAAACGGACAGCGTTATAAGTTTTGAGCTAATTTATTGCAGGGGGGATATAAAAACAGGTAAAGTATAGCCTATAATATAGGTCCTGTGTATTGCCATGCTCTGTTGTCATCCGAAAATACTTGCATATAAACCGAATCGAACGATAACGTAATACATACCGCTTTTCTAATGTGCACATGCATCCGATAATCCAATATAATTACAACATCAATTACGAAAAAAATAATCTTTAACATTTATGACGAGAAATATGAGATTCATAAGCACATCCATATGCCGACGCCAATTTTCAGAAAAAGAGTACAGTGCATTATGGGACAGAGCTTTAATTGGGCGAGCGACTTTAAATTTAGATTGAATGCAATACGACACATGTACAAAGAAATGTTTTATTGCGTCATACGCGTCATGTAAAAATCGTGCTTTCCGTGGACTTTCTGATAAATGGCAAAAATAAAAGTGAATCTCTGTTTAGTATACTGCGTTAGCACGTAAATAAATCGTTAGGATTATTTAATTTATTATTTGTACACGTACAGAAACAACAGAAACTTTAAACATAAACAAAGATCTTTTTATTTATCAAGCATGTATAGCATATAATAAACGATAACACTGTCAATGTTTATACAATACACGATACATACAAAACATTAACAGGTAATTCATCTTTTTGCTATGAAATGTGAAATATTCCGTCATCTTTCTCTGCTTGCACGAGTCTCTGGCTGCGCAGTATACTAGTTGTGCGCAGTATATTTCACAGGCGCTCCTTTCATATGGACAAACTGCAATCAAATCAAAGTAAAAATGTTTTAATCGTTTTGAATAACTTTAATTTGATAATTATTCCACTTGCACTTACCTTATTGAAAATAGCGCACTGAGCCGCTCTGATAGAGAATACATGTAATAAACACTGACTGAGTGACTCGCAAGTTTTCACACCTTTATTGACCTTTATTGACATTACACAAGAGATTAACACCAGTTAGCTTTCTCTTGTTGTTTAACTTCTAACCGATTAAAATCGATTAATATCGGTTAAACGGACGGATAAAGCAAGCAGGCTGTGATCGCCGCCATCTTTGAATTTTCTGAAAATACATGAAGATGCATAACATTGGTTTGAATCAAAAATGGAAGGTTGGAGAAAAAAAACGGGATCCAAGGACCCCCCCGCGTTATATTGGACACAGCGTTATAACGGACCGCACTATATTGGAGTTACAGTGTAGTGTGTTTGAACTGCACAGGCTTATCTAGGATGTCACTACATGTACACAATTGCATTTAGCCCTGTTTTCCAAAAGCATGACTAAAGTGTACTTTGTGTAATTGAAATCTTTAGTTGAAGTTTTGTTGTTTACAATTTTCTAATGCGCATAATATTTTGTATACTAATATTGAAGATATTATTTTACTTGTTACGTCACAAGCTAAATACATGCACTCCCAATCCATGACTGACAGGTATGGGTGACTTGAATCTCATTTTATAGGAACTTTTGATGAAGGAATATAAAAATGTACACAAACAGTCTGCAAATCCAACATTTTCGTCTTCATAACCATTAGTTGGCTATGAAACTTTGAAAATGTCATAGCCAGAGGCTTTTTTCCATAGCCAATTAAAAAAAAAATCAGTGACGAAATCATGACAGGACGACATTTATATATATATATACATATATATTATACATATATTGTATATATATATTGCATTAATGGGTTTAAGTTTTTACCAAATATGTAGTGCTCAGAATTTGGTTAAGTTCTCAGTATCAAGCCTATTTATGTGTTCTGTGAGTATAACAGAGTATTTTGTTATCTTATTTGTGTTTTTAAAGTTTCATTATAACTTTATCATCTGTCAAAAAGTCAGTCTCAAGAACTACATTGTGGTCCATTTAAATTTGAAAAACGCGGACTTTAAACATCTTAGGGAGATAAATTAGAATATAAAAATACCATACATGCCATACGTCCTGGATTGTCCGGGACAGTCCTGGAAATGAAGAACTTGTCCCGCTGTCCCGGAAATCTGTCAAATGTCCTGGAATTTACAAAATCCATATATACGTGTACCTTATCTTAGGCTTAATTGCACCTCGAATCTGTGTATATCTGCAGCGTCTCCATGACGATGCCTACCCGAATAGGCAGACTACGCTACATGTCAAAATCGATCAATTCACAGGGGTCCTGTTATCATATCTATTGTCTCACGTTCGCGGTCAAACCGAAAAGGCGGCATTGTTTAATGTGGTTGTTGATTGACTTTAATCTACTACGTCATTATTTCTCGCTGCGTACGGGCAAAGGATAGTTGTTCACACATCTGAAGTTCAACATCGCTGAGTAAAAAATTAATTGTGATTGGTTGTATGTATAGTGAATTGATTTGAGTTGACGATCTAACGGTACTGTATTTTTGTATTTTTTATTATATAAATGCTATAAATGAATAAAGGCGTATCAACAACTACGCGTTACACACCGGTCTTAATACAATAATGCAGTGACGTCACCATCTATGTTTAGAACGCTTACACTGAAAACACGTGGCTTGTATCTAGTAACGGAAGTAGTCATGTTTAATTTGACGTTAATAGATCAAGTGTATTTCGGATAGGCTTTCGAACTTTTGCAATTAACGATGCGAAACAAAAAAAACGTACCAAAACTGCATATGTCTATAAATATCGCTACATTTTATACATGTCCCAGAAAATCGGCAAAAGTCCCGGACAATTTAACTCAATGTCCCGGAATTGGTCTGAAAAATTATGGCATGTATGAAAATACACTGCAGTTCCCTTATTTTGTTAGATTGCGGTTACCAACGGATTGTGATATATCTCAGAATCCCGATATAACTTTTCAGGTCATTCATGCATACATATGTATGAATAAGCATTCTTTGATTATCTCAAAACACGTTATATACCTAGGCTACTTTTATGCATCAAGTGTCATATCCATATTTTAAGTCCCCTATGGTTTCATCGGAGGGGACTTACGGTTTCCGCTCTGTGTGTCTGTTTGTCTGTCTGTCTGTCACACTTTTCTGGATCCTGCCATAACTTTAAAAGTTCTTAATATTTTTTCATGAAACTTGAAACATGGATAGATGGCAATATGGACATTATGCGCGTCATTTCATTTCGCTCCTATGTCAGAAATTCTGGTTGCTATGGCAACAAATAGACTAGAAATACTGCTGAAAATGGTGGTTTTTTGGATCTTTCGATAACATTAAAAGTTTTTTATATTTTATCCATGAAACTTGAAACGTGGAAAGATGGCAATATGGACATTATGCAGGTCATTTCATTTTGTTCCTACATCAAAAATTATGTTTTCTATAGCAACAAATAGACTAGAAATACTGCTGAAAATGGTGGTTTTCTGGATCCTGCGATAACTTTAGAAGTTCTTCATATTTTTTCATGAAACTTGAAACATGGATAGTTGGCTATATGGACATTATGCACGTCATTTGATTTTTCTTCCTATAATGTCAAAAATTCTGGTTGCTATGGCAACAACAAAACAAATATAAAAAATCTGACAATGGTGGAATTTCTGACAGGTGGTGCCGGTAGGGGACATATATTGCTTGGCAATAGTCTTGTATAAATTGATATTTAAAGCAAGCATTTTTCAATAAAGATTCTATGTATTTTCGAACAAGTGTTGTTAAATTTGCAATTCAAAAAGAATTGCTCGCTTTGATTGTTCATAAAAAAATAATCAAAATGTCACAAATAAATATGCAATATGTATTTTGATAGAAACCATAATACTGTTTGCATAGGCCCCTGATTTCAAGTAAATCTTTTGTGGTGATTTAAAGAATGCGAAAATTAGACTTCTTGTACAATATCATGTCCTTCTTTCTCGAGGACAGCGGGAACCGAATTTTAAAGGCCTTTGCAAACAGTATTGATCCAGATCAGACTCCACAAAACGTGGCGCCGATCCGGATCCAAACTGTTTGCTATATAATTCTAATAGTATACTTTGAAAAAATCGTAGAAAATGCTTATTTTAGAAATTCAGCAGACGACATTTTAGCAGACGACACATTTCCCAGAATGCAAAGGGTTAATATAAGATTGCTTGATAAAATTTTTGTAGCACAGATAACACTTTACTCTTGGTTAAAAAATGTGGTGCATTTTAGATAATGTGAAAATTTGTCCTCAAAATAAAAAAAACTAGTTGTTAACGCTTCGTGGCTGCAGGCGTTGAGCTAGGTATGTATTGATCTTTGACATGTACTGTTATTGTAAACACCTTCATGTGGAAACGACCTTTATGCTGATTGGCTCATGCCATAACCAAGAATCATACCAGTTAAAAGCAAATTTACTTATAGAGAACCTTGGCCATGGTGACATGCACCATGGTGAAAAACTGTTAATCTTTGATGTTTGGAAATTTTTCCATCGCCAGATCTGAGATTTTGTATAGCATTGGCAATCATGCGATGGGTTAATTTTGCAGACTGTAAATTAACAAATAACATATGGAATTAATATTCAAACATGCAGATTGCTACTGCTTTTTCTCTATTAAGTACATGAATTTCTTTAAGAGATATGTTGACCAGGATCAATTATTGTCCTCAGGGAAAAGTTGCATACAGTTGTTAAAGAAAAGCAGTTATACATGTTAATGTGTTTTGTTATAAATAAGTCTTAGATTCCAATAAAATGGTGTTCCAGGTGACATCCCCTGGCTTAAAATTTTCTTTAGTCATATTCTTCTTCCTATTGCAAGATTCTTCTATTTTTGGCTATTTTACAGCTCTTATTGATTGACAAGTTGTAGCCAAAGGGAATTTTCTTTTAGCCAAATTGGACAAATTGAAGCTAAAAAAAAGGCTAATTATTTGGGGAATGCCAGAGTACATGTACTTCATGGAGTTCAGATATTTTGCTGGTTGGATGTAAAAAAGAAACAGTTGTTCAGTGGTTTTTAGCTCACAAAGTGCTCATGGTAAGCTTTTGCGATGATATTTTATCCTTCGTTGCACATCCATCATCAGTGATTTAAATTGAAGCATTTTGATGCAAGAATTTAGTTGCAATTTTCTCATTTTTGACTCCTGCAAAAAACTAGCCTTGCATCATTTTGACCCATTTGTTTTCCACAATCCAACTTGAAAAAAGGACCAGAAATGATCATTTATGGATATAATAAAGCTTTTGTGAAAATACATTATATTCACTATTATGATAAATAAGCTATTACAAAACCTTAAACATGCATATAGGAACATTTCAAGTTTGTTCAGTATTTTGACTATTATCATTTTTATGCCCCCCTTCAAAGAAGAGGGGGTTTATTGTTTTGCACATGTCCGTCCACCGAATGGTTTCTGGATGATAACTCAAGAACGCTTACGCCTAGGATCATGAAACTTCATTGGTAATGACTTGCAGATGACCCCTATTGATTTTCAGGTCACTAGGTCAAAGGTCAAGGTCACAGTGACTCGAACAAGTTTAATGGTTTCCGAATGATAACTCAAGAACACTTACAATAGGATCATGAAACTTCATAGGTACATTGATCATGACTTGCAGATGACCCCTATTGATCTTCAGGTCACTAGGTCAAAGGTCAAAGTCACGGTGACTTAACAAATAAAAATGGTTTCCGGATGATAACTCAAGAATGCTTACGCCTAGCATTGTGAAACTTCATGTTTTCAGGATCATGAAACTTCATAGATACATTGATCATGACTCGCAGATGACCCGTATAGATTTTCAGGTCACTAGGTCAAAGGTCAAGGTCTTGGTGACTCAAACCAGTAAAATGGTTTCCGGATGATAACTCAAGAACGCTTACGCCTAGGTTCATGATACTTCATAGGTACATTGATCATGACTCGCAGATGACCCCTATTGATTTTCAGATCACTAGGTCAAAGGTCAAGGTCACAGTGCAGTGCTCCAGCAAGTATTTGAAAAGGGCAGGGTGGGATTTTTGTCAAAAGGGCACTTTTAGCGCATGCTTTTGGTCAAAAGGGCACTTTTGAGTGTGTGGTTGTATCATCAGGAATGTTCCATATTGTAATATTATAATAAGAATAAATATCATGTATATTTGTGTATTTTTCATGTCACATGTACTACTGAAAGAATGCATTCATTATTTTGTTTATGTAAGTATGCACTTGATGACATTTTTATGCCCCCCTTCGAAGAAGAGGGGGTATATTGCTTTGCACATGTCGGTCGGTCAGTCTGTCGGTTGGTCGGTCCGTCCACCAGGTGGTTTCCGGATGATAACTCAAGAACGCTTGGGGCTAGGATCATGAAACTTCGTAGGTACATTGATTATGACTTGCAGATGACCCCTATTGATTTTGAGGTCACTAGGTCAAAGGTCAAGGTCACGGTGACCCGAAATAGTAAAATGGTTGTCGGATGATAACTCAAGAACGCATATGCCTATAATCATGAAACTTCATAGGTAGATTGATCATGACTCGCAGATGACCCCTAATGATTTTGAAGTCACAAGGTCAAAGGTCAAGGTAATGGTGACCCGAAATAGTTAAATGATTTTCGGATGATAACTTAAGAACGCTTTTGCCTAGGATCATGACACTTCATAGGTACATTGATCTTGACTCGCAGATGACCCCTATTGATTTTCAGGTCACTAGGTCAAAGGTCAAGGTCACAGTGACAAAAAACGTATTCACACAATGGCTGCCACTACAACAGACAGCTCATATGGGGGGCATGCATGTTTTACAAACAGCCCTTGTTATATAAGCAATACAAGTATTTGTGCAGTTAACATCTTGTGAAAGGCTTCAAATACTCTGTGAAATAAATTGTTCTTTATAATTATAGTCTCTGTGTGATAATTACTCTTATTATTATGTTGTATGTTGATCAGATGTAAACATAAATAATCAATTTTAATGAAAGTGATGTTAGATTACGAGCATTCACAGTTAATTCAGCCAAAAGAGATTTCAATTCAAACAATTGTCAGTGGTTTGTGTTTGCCAGTGAATTGCTGTTTTAAATAGTAAGCAGGGTAACAGATAAGATTCCATGTCAATTAGTTTTCACTTCAAGCTTTTTGAAACAATTACTTTTTGGCTCAAAAGTATTTGTCAATTATTTTTTGACAATATCATAAAACCTTACATATATTTCTGGATGAGATGAGCTCTTTATTTCGGGTATTGATAATTCTGAGTATTCTTATTCCAATTAATAAAATCGTTATAATTTACATTGTCAATGATTGCTTGTGACTATTAGTAAATTTTCTATAGAAAACTCATGGATGACGATGAGTTTTTTTTTGTTTCGAATTCAATTCATCAACGTCAAGCCTGGAGAAATCATTTTTCCATGTTATTCATTGTTTAGATATTGGATTGCTACGTAGTTTTGAGCCGAATATTTTTCAGAAGCTGTCACCACGTGCGCTTTTAAATATGGGATTTTACTCTTCACAGCGTCTTTTCCCGACAGTATGGGTCGCGTAACCAAAGAAAATATCGAGCGAGCACGCCTTTATGAAAGTTTCCTAGTCTATCTGCGTTTAGCAGCCAACATTTTCCAGAATTTTTATAGACGGACGATTTTTATGTCGACACTGGGTCGAACCAGAATCTATATAAACTTTAATCATTAGGGCCGAACTAAAGGTCACAATATACTAATACAAATCGAACGCGGTACAGCAATCGCCAGGCAGCGTTGTCGTCCCTTGCTCTCAGATACAGTTAAATCTCTGCGTGGTGGTTGGCAGAACGGAGGAAAACGGTACAACTAAAACGACTAAGATTGAAAATACTAAAAGCTCATTGAATTGGGATTAAAATATCAACTTGTAAATGTACCTGCAAGTAGGATATTTATCTTATAATTTATTCATGCATAAAGACGTAACCTGTACACTTGATAAAAAAACTCCCCTGCAGGAGCAAGAACAAACTCAACTCATAACAATATTTGTATTTTATTATATTATTTTTTAACTATATAATAATTTATTAGAATACAAATATAAGCGCTTCAAACTTAAATAAGTGCAAACAATTTTTATCGCCTATCAAATCTCTTAAACATCACTTTTTCATTTACCTTTGACAATAACAAATACTGTGAAACCATTTATTTTCGACAGCACAAAATTTCGTCATTTTTATAAAAATGACAATTTCGTCAGCACTTAAATTCGCCGATTTCTGATTTTGAATTTTTAAAAAATGCGCCAGTCAATATCCGATTTGTGTGTAATACATATTCGCGATCAATCGCAGTTGCGAAAAATCGTGGTACGAATGCGGGAACACACTTGAGAATCACTGCAGGAGGTGGGGCCTGTTTGTCACATGCCAATTAACTAGTCTTTTGTTATCAAGGGACAGTAATGGACCCTCTTAATGTATGCCATTAACACGTTCATTGTTATGATTAGCGGACAAGTGGGATCGAATAACCGTTAACGAGTGTTTGTAACAACGAAGCCAATTGCCAATCGGGAATGTGTTCTAGTTGGTATGATTTTTATTAATATGCTGTCAATACCGTTTTAAAACTGTTTGTGTTATACGAAAGAGGTTCCAGTTTGTTAAGTGTGTTTTTTTTTCAAACAAAATGCTTTTTTATTCTGATATCATTATTAAAATTAGAAACTCTATGTGTGTGTTTGTTCTTAAAAAGTAAACTACCGGTATATAAATCAATAATGTCAATAATTTAAAAATAAATAAATTGATACATATAAAATAGTAATAAGTGTGGTTAAACGAAAACAATCAAACAACAAACAGCAATTAAAATATTCTTTATTAATTTGGGATAAATACGCATGTTGATCACACATCGTCATCTTTTCATTTGGTTTACAAAAAAATGTATTGTCTTTCATCGGCATTCGCTGCGTGATGGCTAATATGCAACACCCCTGAAAAACACAATGCACCTAATGGGTAATAACGTTATAAACAATAAGCGCTAATTCATTTCCATTCTACATAAACGAAGTCAAGGCATTCGATACAGCTGTAATGCACACGAGTTTTAAAGAAGTGTCACGTGTCAGTTAAGTACCTTGTGTAATCTACATCCCTTTGTGTCAAAACCGGATTAATCTTGATTACGAAACAGCAGTGAATGTGTGCATGGATTATGTTGGAATTTAATGCCTAATGTCTACGGTAAAGTTTTGAAATATTGTTCAACTTGGTGTTTGTTTTTGTTCAAACATAGAGCATGATTGTTCGTTAGGATCTTAAATTCACCGATCGGTCGACTGACGAAATTTATGAAAATTAATGCCTGACGATTAATAATGGTTTCACAGTATGCTAAAACAAGTGTAAACATTTTATCATCTATCAAACCTCTAAATTAAAACATCACTTTTTCATTCACCTTTAACAATAACGAATGTGCTAGCTACAGAACAAAATGCTTCACATTACTTAATGGCCTTAGAAAGACGTCGATTTTTAATTTCAAAGAAGTCCGCCACCACAACAGATCTGAGGCGATCAAATCGCTCCATGCTCCCATTTAACTTTACCATAAGCAGTTTGTCAATTGTGTCTGCTCCCAGTGAACACCTGTGATCTGTCTAATAATAAGTTTCAGCTGGGAAAAGACTCTTTCAACAGTGGCAGTACTAAGCGGTAGAACCAGAGCAATGCTCACAAGACGGGACACCAACGGGTAGGCAATATTCAACCCTTTGTCCATGTGGGCCCTGCCATGAAATAGACGCCCAAGGTTTACTAACGATCTTTCATTACAGGCAAATGAAGATGCTAGTTCAGTGAAACCCTGCCAATGGATTTGTAGATCTTCACAATCCATCCCGTAGTGAGATGCTAGCTGCTCCATTTCGTGTGTCCCATAGAAGGCTGGAATCTCAGATAGTATTGAAAGGTCCAGAATGAAAAGGGCCTCGACAATGGCAGAATCTTCAAATCTTCGCTCTATATTACCTGTCAGAGCTACCAAGAAATCTTCTCTTGCAATCCTAAAGGTTTCATTGTTTTCTTTGGTAGGACTGATCCCTAAATCAGTCATGAGGTCTTTGGTTTTTCCGAGCCATGTCCCGTTCTTATTTTTCAGCTTCAAAAGGAGCCGAAAGGTCTTATCAACATTGGCTTTAGCCAATCCAAGGTTGGCAGACTCTGATTTAAGTATAGGCTGAGTGCTGAGAGATGAGGCAGTGCATCAGCAAGAAGCATGAGAACCTGCAGTGTGACCGGATCTTGCAGGTTTTTCAATAATCCGTTGCCGATTGAATCCTCAGCGATATTGGCGTTCTCCAGGTCAACAACTATGCTCCTGTAGCACCTAACTTTGCCGCTTACTGCCTTGTAATGACTAAGCCAACAGTGATGTTTGGCTTCTTAAACAGATACACGAAATAAGGAAAATGTGATTAATTGACAATTCAAATACCGTATGTCGATATACAGTACATGTACATGTGAAATAAGTCACGTTTATAATAAATCGTCAATTTTTCTGGGAAAATGACGCAATAAGTGTCATTTTATGACGCCATCAATCAGCTGATTCATTATACGGATGGCAAAAAATTATGTAGAATGACTAGATTTAAAGGTTGAAGGTCGTATAATTTTGAAGCTAAAGTTTTCTCGATTTTATTAATTATGAAAAATCATTCAGTGGTAAAGTAAAAAGTAGTCCGTGCACGTGCTCTGTGCACGTGACAGGGCACGTGACAGGTATATCCCACAGTGTTGAAAACAGGCTAGTATATTTCATAAGGTGTTATACCGTCAATGTCGCGTTGAAAATGGGATAAAAAGGATTTCATTCCAATAAAACAATTCCTAAAAGATCTCTGAATGGCAGACAGAGTACAGCCCTGTATATAAAACTATTATATACACCAATAACATTAGTGAATAGCTCATTCTTAACTTCTCATATCATTACATGTCTACGCTCAACTACACTCTCCCTCAGATTCTCTGTGTTCCTGGCTTTTATTAAAATCTGCCTACCCCCCATATTTGGATGTTGTGATAGTGTGGTTTGACATTAAGGTCCCTAACATTTAATTAATATTTATTATGGCAACTGTTGAAATATCTGACAAACAGACTCTGCCGAGTAACAGAACAGACAAGACTTTGCCAATGTATAATAAGAAACAATGACAACAATATCCTGTTATGATAAATGATGTCCACCATGCCCTGATGGCATCAAAGAAAGCAGCCTTAACTAAGTCCATATACTAAAAATACAACACCTAGGATCATATAAGTATTAGTATTAGATTCTTTTAACAAATAGTTTGCTAGTTTAATTGGGATGAAGGCCCCTATTGATTTAAACATGAAGAAATTAATTGTCAAATTCAAAGGAGAATGCCAAATTCAAAGGGGAATGCAGTTAAATAATATCAAATGCACATATTTGCGATGTGTAAGAAAACATACAAAATGCATGAAAAAATAACTAGCTATAAATAGAGGTAAAAATATTTAATTTACTTTCATGTCTACAAAAGCAAATTGTTAAAGTTACAATAAATTAATTATTCCTAGAGTTCTGCCTGGTGCAGCCTGTCACAGCTGACAAGATCAGGACATTCAGTCACATGTGTTGCTGCTACAGAGTTTTTACAAACAAACGATGAGAGCATTAAAACTCCATTAAAGCTATCTGAATTGAAATAATTATAGTGTCACAGCTATGCTAAATAAGAGGCATACACAGCTATGCTAAATAAGAGGCATACACAGCTATGCTAAATAAGAGGCATACACAGCTATGCTAAATAAGAGGCATACACAGCTATGCTAAATAAGAGGCATACACAGCTATGCTAAATAAGAGGCATACACAGCTATGCTAAATAAGAGGCATACACAGCTATGCTAAATAAGAGGCATACACAGCTATGCTAAAAAAGAGGCATACACAGCTATGCTAAATAATAGGCATACACAGCTATGCTAAATAATAGGCATACACAGCTATGCTATATAATAGGCATACACAGCATTGCTAAATAATAGGCATACACAGCTATGCTATATAATAGGTATACACAGCTATGCTATATTTGATGCATACACAGCTATGCTAAATAATAGGCATACACAGCTATGCTATATAATAGGTATACACAGCTTTGCTCAATAAGAGTCATACACAGCTATGCTAAATAAGAGGCATACACAGCTATTCTAAATAAGAGGTACACACAGCTATGCTAAATATTAGACAAACACAGCTGAGCTAAATATGAGGTATACACAGCTATGCTAAATAATAGGCATACACAGCTATGCTAAAAAGAGGCATACACAGCTATACTAAATAATAGGCATACACAGCTATGCTAGACAAGAGGCATACACAGCTATGCTAAACAATAGGCTCCCACAACTATTCTGTATAAATGGCAAACAGAATTATGCTAAATAAGAGTATTTCAAACTAGGCTATAGTAGCAGCAAACAAAATTATGTTATAGAAGTTGCATAAAAACAACTATATTTACCATAAAGTCAATCTATGTATTAAAAGACCTCAAAAGGGAGTTAAACCTCTAAATAAAATTGTCTTTAAAAAAAGACAAATCTGGACTAAAGTAAATTCATTGTTTGTTTCAAATTCATAGAAGGATTCTGTGACACAACTATCTTGTTTAACATTTAAATAAAAAAAAAAATCCAGATATTTGTGTAGTTGTTATAAAAACATATTATAGGATTTTTTTTCCTTCTTTGGGACCCGCTGAAAATAGGCCCTTTCCCCTCGGATTTTTTCCCCCTCAGCTGGTCAATTTTCCGCTAGATTTCATTTTCCCATCACAAAAAAAAATAAAAAAAAAAAAATCTTTTTTTAGCCTTTAGATATACAAGTTAACCTTATCCACTGTAGAAAATAGTATATTATTGCATAATTAAATAATCAGTTGCCTTGAATTTGTTTTAAAACAGTAAAATATGTTATATTATTTTAGACTTTCCTTATTTTCCCCACAATCCGGCATTTCGCACAATTTTTTTCCATCCAAAATCCAGCGTTTCGCGTGATTTTTTTCCCCTAAAAAAAGGCCAGGCCCTCTCCCCAAAATCAGATAAAAAAAACCTGTATTATTACCTTGAAATATAACATCTAATAATAATCCAACAATACCTTTTTGCCATTTTCGACGATTAATGTGTTTTGTGAATTTCGTAAACAAAAACGTTCCCAATTTTTTGGAAAGGAACAGGAAGTTGGTATATCGAAACTACTTGGTCTTTCATGGAAAGCAGAGATGTTTGTATTAATTGTTTAAGCTTAGGCGGAGTAATTACGATTGCAAATAATTGGTACTGAACAGTCGTGAACCACGTGTTTAATATCAGAGCATTGGGTAGTACACGTAACCGTCATCCACCTTTGTTGTCCGTCAATCATTCGAAAGGCAGAGCTATGCACATGTTATTACGAGATTGGCTTTGCATGTTGAGTTAGAGATTAAGAAAGCCAGTTTTATAACAGGAAGCAACTTTCCTCCCATAACGTCAAACTTAAGATAAATCTGTGATCAATTTGGTTGCTAAATTTAGTATTTGGACATCAAAATACTCTGAAATCAGCAGTCGCGGGTCGCGTAAGACAAAAGTCGCTTAATACAATATCAGAACAGAGTGAAAACGCTCTAAGCAAAATTCCAAGTGGTCGAGACAAAAGTCACTTAATTCAAGTGGTCGCATCCACAAGATTGACTGTATTTCATATTGACTTGGCTTCAAAATACAGTCATGAGTTCAAGGTTTGAAGAATTTAATGTCATTTCCCATTTGGTTGTTTTGAAGAAGAGGGGGGAAATGCAAGGTTTCAATCCAAATTACCCATAGTAAAAACATCATGTGCAATGTGGCTGTGCAGGTTTCCTTCCCAAGGACGCCCATTTGCAATGCGCCAGATTGTATTGATTTGGTATTGATTTTAGAAGCTGCTGTGAGGATAATCCAGTTTAACTCAATTTTCAGCATTGATCATGCAGTGCAATGAAGGAGTGAAATTATATGGCCCATTAGGTTTTCAGGGAAAATGAAAATGTAAGTAATAGATAGTCTAGTCTGAGCTGTGGACTTTTTGATCAAACGCGTAAAGGTACTTTAATATTAATATTGCACAATTAATAAACATACATATATCTAAAATAAAATATGCTGAAACACTAACGAAACATTTTATTTTAAACTGCCATGATGAGAGATTTTGCTCTCCTAAGAAATGTAAAACATGTGTTTTATTTGGCCAAAATACACATTTCATTAATATGTTCCAGGTACTTAAGCCAAGAGCCTGAGGATGAAGTATAAAGGGAATATAGGGCAGAGCCGGGCAGTAGCATATTGTTCTGCAGGGCTTTCCTTTGACCCGAGCTCCTGGGTTTTGACGCTTGAAAATTACAGAAGACCCCTTTTTGACTCTTGAGAAAATTACGTCATGCGTCACATTTGACCCGGGGGAATATACCGACTTGCGTCAACGAGATCAAAAGTTGTTAAGACTAAGCGATAATTGGCTTGGGGCGGAGTATCTCATTTAGTACACGCTAATCGTTAACACCCGTTTCCAATCATCGAAGCACAAGTCCACCCAGTAGGCGGAGTATGGTTAATTAAGAAATCTAGTATTGACCAATTAAAACACTGCTGGTTCGATGACGCGTGTATTAACTTTCAATTATTTATCATAGCGTTTGTTATCAGCTGTTTGCGGAAAAGACGTGTATTAAACCCACCTAGTTGCAATAATCCAACTCCCAGCTATTGACCCTCTGAGCTGTACGTATGTACTCATAAAAGCTCAGAGCAAATTTTAAGAAGAACTATAAACCCACCAAAACAGAATGGACTCATCCGCGTCAGTTTTAATAATATTCAATATAAAATAATAACATCCATATCCACAGAACACCGTAAAGCATATTTTGAGATATTTCCAGAGTATTTCAGAATGTATTTCCAAAGCTGAATGCACCCATCACTGTTTTACTTCATGATTGCTTAGTTCAAAGACGCGTGAAAGTTATGCTGGCATATGTACTGTCTACAACGTCAAATTACACGCTTTGCATCAAAGTTGCTAAAAATAACTATAGAACCGATATAACTGACCTTGTGGCAAAGTGACAATTTTTGCATGAGCTAATTGATTACAAAATACTTGTAGGCGTAATAATTGACCGTTTGAGAAGGCATAGAAAAAGGCGTGTTTGTCGCACGTCTTCAGTGATGATATTGGCACATGAAATAATTAAAGGGCGTCGGAATTTTTGATGGGATTAAATACGGAGGCACCTTTATCGGCGAGTAGAAATAATTTCCTTTTATAGTTTACCGATTTATATAGGCTATTGTGTGTAGGTACCACCCGTATGTTGTTGTTTTTTTGTGATAGCCCGCGGATTTTTTTTTTTTCACATTTTGTATTTCATTCTTAATTTAATAGCCACGCGAAACGGTCAAACAAAGTTATTGGATAAAGTGTAATTGTACAAAGTGTGACTTTCCATCCCAGAATGTGCTGCGCAGGTTTCAGGACATGTGCAAGAGAAGAAAGTGATAGTTTGCTGGTTTTATGCTAGTTGTGTGTGTGTGTAGTCATAGTGTTGTTTTATTACCTTTTTTTAGTAGGGCACCCAAATGAGATCACTCTTTAAATGCATGAATGATTTATTCATTTGCTCAAATGATTGTTGGTTTGTAGAACTTATGACATATTGTTTTGCTGTATACATGAAGTAAATGTTGTATTGGAATACATATTTTGTATGTTAACTTTGAGATGTTGTGTTGGACATATGACATATTGCTCTCTGAGATGTTGACATATTGCTCTCTGAGATGTTGTGTAAGACATGATATGACATATTACTCTTTGAGATGTTGTTTAGAACATATGACATATTACTCTGCTGTATACATGAAGTTTATTTTGTATTAGAATACATGTTTTGTATTTATTAATCATTGAAATATTGTGTTTAAATGCATAGTGTTGTAGTGACAGTACAATGTAAGAAATAAATGTTAACATACATGTATCTTTTAATTTGTTGCTTTTTATATATTATATCTCAGTAATTTGCTTAAATTGCAAAAAATCAGTGACTCTCCTGCATTATTATTAGGACTCTTAGAAGTTTGATTTTGACTCTTGAAAATATGGTCCCAAGAGTCCTTGACTCTTGAGATTTGAGGTCTAAGGAAAGCCCTGTTCTGTTTTTAGTCTTTCAAGGTGCAATTTCTGGTCAGTACATTGCAAAATATTGTCAACCAGACCATCCGTAACACTGCATGTTTATTCCTCATTCTATATAAATGTTATAAAGAATGTCAAAAATAATTAAAATCGACGAACCATACGTATCCTTAAACGATTGTCCGAATATATGTTGATAAAACATCATTTGCACATGAAGTAAATATGCATATCGTTTGACTGCAGAAAATGAAAACCAGTAACCTGTAACCTAGCAAATACGCAAGCAATATATTTGGTTGACATATTGCTTAAAATATCATATTGCAGTGCTTTACTTTGCCTGTTGTTGATGTTGGTGGTTTCAGCGGCGGACATTAGCAACATTCATAGACTGTGCGTTTTTCGGACAGTAGCGAAGAGGTTTCATCAGTTACTGTTCATGTCAGTGGCAGCCGCTTATCAATCAGAAATAAGTCAATAAAAGACTGGGCAATGTCTCATTGGGATATGATAAACGCATAACAATAACAATTCAAATCATGGGGGTTTTTTTACTAAGAAAATGACGCCGATATTCGGCGTCTTCCCCTACCAAAATTTTTCGCCTAAAAATACCATTTCCCCTCCAAAAATATAATTTTTCACCAAAATATAATATTTTACCCTCAAAGAAATGGGTTTTTTTTCTTTTGGGAAGTCGACACTTATCCAATTTGTACCATGTAAAACGATCTCGCTCTCTCTATCTCTCCCGACGAACACTCAAATCTGGGAATCCCAGTGATTCTATATATAGCTCTTAAATTACGTCATGAAAACCGGGCAACTAATTATATTAATCATGTGACTATTTTACTGGATTCCGGTCTTGCGCGAGAAGGGTGTTTTGTCAATTAATTACCGGAAACCAGTCGAATTTTCATCCGGGTTATGTGAAAGCCAAGATATAAACGTTAAAACAGAAAAAAGTCTCACAATTGGCGTTCATACACGAACAAAATTAAACGTTCGAATTCAGAAAATATTAATTGCGTTGACACATTTTTTAAGAATGAATTATCAAAAACCGTTGAAACCCAGCAGGATTCGGAGGTACATGTAATCAACATCGATTAATACTGTCGGATTATTGTGAAAGTGAAAGTAGACAATCGGCAGCTGCCGCACCTTTCCCTTCCGATACTGTAGCAGATCTAGATTGTCAACCCATTCATCATGAAATTGAAATCATAATATTGACATCATTCCCCGGCCCCAGTTGAAAACATTTCCCATGATTAGATCTACACCTGCAACTTTATTTAGGACTTTGACTTTAATATCATACTTGTTCATGTGTTTAAAAACAAAAAGGTCAGAGACATGCCTCTTTTTATAAAAAAAAAACCTGAAGTCTGTAGGTGAGTTATAGACATTGAAATGAACAGTTTTAATTTTTTCCCCAAATATGTCTCTTTCGCGCTCGATTTTCCCCTTTACCCAGCGTCCAGCGTCTTCCCCTTTTTCTAAAAAAAAACCCTGCAAATACTATATCTTTTAATTCTATATTTTATCCCCTTTGCGCACAATAAGTCACTGTAAAGCAGTTGGTTATTTCTCTTCAATTGTTATTGCATATGTACAGTTTTAACTGAGTGAAAATTGGCAATTTATCCCAATTAATTCCACATTATGCTTCAGTCTCAATTTACAAATTAGACTAACAACAAAGAGTAACGTGTACTCTTAAAAATCTCCCTAACATTTTGTGGGAGATTCTTCAACAATACATGTTTATGTTCTATGCCGGCCATAGCTTAATTATTATGCCCCCCTTCGAAGAAGAGGGGGTATATTGCTTTGCTCATGTCGGTCTGTCTGTCGGTCTGTCTGTCGGTCGGTCCGTCCACCAGGTGGTTGTCAGACGATAACTCAAGAACGCTTGGGCCTAGGATCATGAAACTTCATAGGTACATTGATCATGACTTGCAGATAACCCCTATTGATTTTGAGGTCACTAGGTCAAAGGTCAAGGTCACGGTGACCCGAAATAGTAAAATGGTTTCCGGATGATAACTCAAGAACGCTTAGGCCAAGGATCATGAAACTTGATAGGTAGATTGATCATGACTTGCAGATGACCCCTATAGATTTTCAGGTCACTAGGTCAAAGGTCAAGGTCATGGTGACCCGAAATAGTAAAATGGTTTTCAGATGATAACTCAAGAACGCTTAGGCCTAGGATCATGAAACTTGATAGGTAGATTGATCAGGACTCACAGATGACCCCTATTGATTTTGAGGTCACTAGGTCAAAGGTCAAGGTCACAGTGACCCGAAATAGTAAAATGGTTTCCGGATGATAACTGAAGAACGCTTAGGCCTAGGATCATGAAACTTGATAGGTAGATTGATCATGACTCGCAGATGACCCCTATTGATTTTCAGGTCACTAGGTCAAAGGTCAAGGTCACGATGACCCGAAATAGTAAAATGGTTTCCGATGATAACTGAAGAACGCTTATTCCTAGGATCATGAAAATTGATAGGTAGAATGATCATGACTCGCAGTTGACCCCTATTGATTTTAAGGTCACTAGTTTCAAGATTTGTTGTTGTGTTTTATTCGATTATACATAAATTGATGAAACACACCATAAAATTCTGAAGTAACCTAAATTAAAATTTCCCCAACTGAGTGTCGCGTGCCGGTAATTCTAATTTTTGAATGACGTTATTGACTTTTTAATGGAATTTACCCACATGCTTTTTACTGCATTTTTGGATTAAACTTTTAATTTGTAAGTATTTTTCTCTGTTTGTGATATTTGTTAAGCTCAGTACTCAAATGTATAATGACTGAAATTTAGCAGTGAGATTCAGACTGTTTTAAGTTGTACAAAACGTCAAGCACAACAATATAAATGACCAACATGTGAACAATGGCTGAATTGGTTCCTAGCAGCGTTGACAAATAACTAGAGCCGATTGAAAAACTGTAAATGAGGTCGGGAGCCTCAACTGGCATTCTATACATAGACGGTTACATCAATTCACTATTGTCAGTAAGACAGGCGTGTACACATTGCCTCGACTGAGATAAACCAAGGCAACTTGCATCAGCCGTCAGTGATGCATATCAAATCCTCTCGCTATCAGTAGATAACCGATAATTGCACACAGTAAACAATGGCAGTATTAGTGACGGCATTGCGCACACGCGCGGCAGATTATCAAAGGAGAAAATGTCAGCGATTTTGTTTTCTCTTTGATGTAATCAGAAAGCAATATCAATCATCGTAGGGCGACGGTGTCACGTACGTCGCATTCTAGGATGATCCCTGCTGGTAGGCATGAGGCAATTCGCTGTGATACAATGGATAGAGTGAACTTTATGGCTGACTATTAGATTATGCATAATTATATCTCAAAATTGTAAACACCACCTTCTGATTGTAAGGATTTGTTATGTGATATTGTTTCTTTTGAAGTGAAGTAGAGCTTTTTATTCCTCATTGAGTTGGAGGCATTACACATTGCACTCAGGTCCATCAGTCCGTCCGTCCGTCCGTACATGCATATGTACTTACATGCTGAGGCTTATTTCTTGTATACTTTCCTTTAATTATCAGATGGATCCCAAACTTTCACTGTTGAATGTGGATCTTATGGCGCAGATGTTCATAAAGAAAAGAATTTTGGCTGAAACTAGGTTTGGCAGTGGTATTGCACTTTGTCCGATTTTTCACTGTAGAATGGAATTTTTCTGTGTCCAAACATTGTGTTGGAAATGCATCAGTGTGGGTTACACGTAATTATCTAGTTTTTGTTCCAACATTGAAACTTTTATCATGTATTATTTATAACTTGATATATGTCACATGAATTTTGGCCAATGCCTTGACAGTGCTACATCAGACTGCATGGCTCAGTTTCCAAATAGTCAGTGTTTGCTTGCGTTTTAAAACATCTTTAAACCTTATTGCAATGTTTCAGACATGCTTCTAAATTGAAAGAATATACAATGTTTTAAGTGCAATAAAATTTGAATATTACCTTACTAAAAAGCAGATGGCTTCATCTCTTTTTAATTATGTTCTTCAACCTAATGTTAATCATTAAGTCCTTATTGTTTCATTTTCAACATTAGATGTCAACAGTTTTGTTTTTAGCTGGAACACAACATTTCCGAATTGTAACATGCCCAACTGTGTTTCATTCAACTATATTTCATATAAAATTTGGAATTTCAAGTGAAACCGCCATTCATTGTAGTTTAGATGCACGACTTAGTGTTTGACTACCTAATTACATACTTCACGTGACTTGAGTCAGGGTTGCAATGCATCATATGAGAATTAGGTTAAACATGCTGGGTTTTACTGCACCTTATTTAACAATGTTCTGTTTAAGCACTGTCTGATTTTGACCTTATAAGGCATGTTAACAATACACCAATTGTATGCATCATTCATGTGACAGAGTCCTTATGCACTGAATTCAGGCCAGTAGATTTTGATTCGCCTCGGTAGTTTCACATAAATTTAATAGCCATTCTTCATCATTTTGGTGGCATGTTAATGAACAAAATGTAAAAGTGTAATTAATGTCATTTTACTTATTATAGCAGAATGTCCTTGAAATATAAAGAAATTGATTTGTATGCATTTGTTGTCTATTAATTTGCATAATTTTGATACATGTTACATTAAGGTTATCTGAATGTTATCAAACATATATTAATATTTTATGCCCTACTTCGAAGAAGAGGGGGTAAATTGTTTTGCTGGATGTCGGTCTGTTTGTCTGTCGGTCAGTCTGTCTGATTGTAGAATTGGAATTAGGGTCACTTGTGAAAGGTCAAGGTCACTGTGTCAAGGCCCAGTTTAGGAGGCATCAGTCTCTGACCTTGGAGCTCTTGTTTATTTAAGGTTTGAAAATTGTCTGTTTTTGAATTAGATTTGAAATATTCAAATAATATAGATTTCATTAGAAATGAGCTGCCCTCTGTGAAAACAGGAATTATTAAATGTTTGTAAAGTGTCATACCAGATTAACTAGGGACAATACTTTCGGCTTTTATGTTATTAGCTCGGCTGTTTTTGGAGAAAACCCGAGATATTGTCATAGCCAGCTCGTCGTCCGCTGTCAGCCGTCCGCCATAGTGCTAAAACCTTAACATTTTTTGGCTCTAAAATCAAAGTGCTTCCACCTACAACTTATAAACTTCATTATGTAGATGCACCTTGATGATTTCTACACGCCACACCCAGTTTTGGGTCACTAGTCAAAGGTCAAGGTCACTGTGACCTCTAAAAAAATAAAAAATTCTGACAAGCTTTCGCAGCCGAGCGTTGACACCCATTATACAGTGCTGTTGTTTTTGGTTTATTTTTGGTTTAAAGGACAAATCCAGTTTAGGTGGTAAGTGTCGTCCCTGATTGGCCTTTGCAAACAAACATTAGGAAATGAATAACTTCAAATAATTTGCAAATTCCAAAATTAGATGTGATATGTTATTGTGGTATTGATATGTTCCATACAAAAATAAAACAAAGACATATATCAATGATTTGACATAGGGTTATATGACATTCCAGATTTCATTATGCAGTCCCCATTTACAGGATTTTCATTTAGAAGAGACCTCCTTTAACCCTTTGCATGCTGGGAAATTTGTCTTCTGCTAAAATGTCATCTGCTGAATTTCTAAAATTAGCATTTTCTTCGATTTTTTTCAAAGAATACTATCAGAATAGCAAACAGTTTGGATCCAGATGAGACGCCACATTCTGTGGCGTCTCATCTGGATCCAAACTGTTTGCAAAGGCCTTCAAAATCCGGTTCCAGCATTGTAAGGGTTAAACAAAATATTCCAAAAAAAGCTGAAAGTGATGACTGCACAGGCTAATGTGGGATGACACTATAAACACATGCACTTAGGCCAGAGTTTTTTAATAAATAGATTTTCGGACCCACCGACTCTTATTTTTGACGAAACCAAAAAAAAAAATTATATAATTTCGGATTTTTTTTCGGGTGCCAAAAGCCGGGTTTTAGACACAAAACGCGTGTCGGGTTTTAGAGAAGTAATTTATTTAAAGCGTTAACCGATATCGCGTGTAAATGTATCATAAGCGCTTCTGTAACATAGATCATTTTTACTGAAAACATGCAAAATGGTGGCGAGACCCCGATGACTTTATACTGGTTTGGACTTATTATTTACCAGGATGCTAAAACAACAAAACAATTTATCAAAGCCACTAGTGACCAATCAATTGGCGATGTTGTGCGCAAACATGTTAATGAACATGACGAAATCGCTTCACTTGAAGCGTCTAAGACAATGATTGACACAGATAAGGTTAAGTGTGACCCATCTATGCCAGTGAATGTTTTGGTCGAGAGCGAATTGAAATGCATACATGCTATTTTAAAGTACCAAACCCCACAGGATCGTAGTATTATAAAAGAAAATGCATTTGATGTCCTAATGGCTATGAGGAGGAATTACTGCTACCTTCCATCTGCCAGGTAAACTATTTGTAAATTATTTAAGAAATTTTACAATTTAATATATGCAATATATTCATTATTTGGCAAACCTGTCATTGCAATTAGCAGGCTGACCAAAAATAATGATTTTATTTATTTTTTATATTAACCCTTTCAGTGTGAGAACCGAATTTTGAAGGCCTTTGCAAACAGTTTGGATCCAGATGAGACGCCACAGAACGTGGCGTCTTATCAGGATCAAAACTGTTTGCTATTCTGATAGTATTCTTTGAAAAAAATCAGAGAAAATGCTAATAAATTGTAGCAATTCAGCAGACGCCATTTTAGCAGACCACAAATTTCCAAGCATGCAAAGGGTTAATTGCTTTATAATTGATAAAATACAAATCTGTTTTGATAGTCTTGGCAAGGTGGTATATGTGGCTTTTATAGTGACTTTTAAAAGATCTGTTTTTCATCAAAATGTAACATTGAAGGACATACTGTAGCCACTTTTTTCAAGGTGCAATGTATTAAAAATGTGTTATTCTATCTCTACATAATTCCTCTTTGCTATAAGATTGTAGTGGGAAACTTGTACAGCTTTGTGTTTTACAATTTTAAATATTAAACCATCACAAGCTTAATCTTGTTAATTTTGTAACTAATAGATTTTGGTTTGTATTTTCTTTTAATACTCGAGCAACACTTGGCGTGTTTCATTTTTGAATTACATATAAAAGATGTTGTTTTAATAGAGGAATATTAAAGTGCCTAGGCAGTGACATGGGGGATTGGACGACAGATTAAGATTTTTTAAATTTGAATATTGACTTTGCCAGAGTTTTTTTTAATCCAGATGTTCATTTTGTCTTAAAAGGAATTACTTGCAAAAGACATATTTGCGTGTTTGTGCATTTTCATTTGTAACAGAAACTGTTTCGGATAAAAGAAAATTATGCAACTATAATTATATTCGTATGAATGAAATGCAGGTCCTTTAATAAATGTGTTTATTGCTAAAGATTTGTATGAGAATGTTTAGAACATAATAAATTTCATTGACATTTATTATTTTGGTCATGAAATATACAAAGAACTTCATACTATAACATTTTTAGCATAGTGCATTTTTGGTCACCATCTTTTTTTTTTTTTTTTTTCCGTCCTCCTACTGGACATGTTTTGGAAAAAAATCCGAAAATCTTTTAATTAAAAAACTCTGGCCTTACCCTAATTTTCCCAGTGGCACACCTCATATTTAATGAGCAAGCAACAATGGGAGTGTCTTTTATATGGTTAAAAAACACTTCCAATTTATTTTTTGCAAAATTTTCTTTTTGAATCTGTCAGCACATATAAATTCCTTTAGCAACAAGAAAACATAATCCCCTAGCAGCTTGACAAAACCAAATATTGGTTTCATCAGGGCCTGTAAGAGGCTTATATGTAATCGGATTATACAAAATCACAATTTTTATCTATGAATTTGACTTGATTAACAGACATGACCTCAATGGTATGGAATGGTACTTATTGTTGTACTCATAATGGGACAATGGGGTTAACTCCATATGGGTAAAGTGTCTTCCCAGATAAGCGTGTGTAGTCTTTGCACACTTATCATGGAGGACACTTGGCTTTGTACATAATTTTTCTTTTTAATGGAGTCCCTCCTAGCAAAAATAGCTGACTGCACAGGCTAATCTCAATATCTGGGATGACACTTTACGCAGATGCATGGAGTCGGCCATTTTCCAAGAGCAAGGCTTAATTGTTTTATGGGTTTTCAATGATTCAACATAATTGTGTCAAATAAGTATGGGATAATTAACCTCAAAATATTATTACAGATTGTTTGAAGTTAAATACTTTTAGTTTGTGTTATAAGTTGAAAATATAATATTTTTAGCTCACCTGTCACGAAGTGACACAGTGAGCTTATGTGCGTCCGTCCGTCGAAATTTGTTTGTGTAGACAGTAGAGGTCACAGTTTTCATCCAATCTTTATGAAATTTGGTCAGAATGTTTATCTTGATGAAATCTGGGTAAGGAATATATTTGGGTCATCTGGGGTCAAAAACTAAGTCACTAGGTCAAATAATAGAAAAACCTTGTGTAGACAATAGAGGTAACAGTTTTCATCCAATCTTTATGAAATTTGGTCAGAATGTTTAACTTGATGAAATCTAGGTTGGGATTGTATTTGGGTCATCTGGGGTCAGAACTAGGCCACTAGGTCAAATCATAGTAAAACCTTGTGTAAACAATAGAGGTCACAGTTTTCATCAGATCTTAATGAAATATGGTCAGAATGTTTGTCTTGTTAAAATCTTGGTTGGGATTGAATTTGGGTTATCTGGGGTCAAAAAATAGGTCACTAGATCAAAGTTAAAAAACACACTTTTGTAGACAGTAGAGGTCATAGTTTTTATCCAAACTTAATAAAATTTGGCCAGAATGTTAATCTTGATGAAATTTGGGTTGGAATTGTCTTTGGGTCATCCAGGGTCAAAAACAAGGTAACTAGGTCAAATCATAGAAAAACCTTGTGTAGACAATAGAGGTCATAGTTTTCATCTGATCTTAATGAAATATGGTCAGAATGTTTATATTGATAATATCTGATTTTGGATCGTATATGAGTCATCTGGGGTCAAAAATAAGGTCACCGGGCCAATTCTAGTAAAACCTTGTGTAGATAAAAGAGGTCACAGTTTTCATCACGTCTTAATGAAATTTTGTCAGAATGTATTAATTAATGAAATCTGGCTTGGGATTGTATATGGGTCTGATAGAATTTAAGTTGATGTAGCAAGGTTAGTCAGGTTAGCGATTCAGGGCAATCATGGCCCTTTTGTTTTTAATTATCTCCAGGTCTAAAACAATAGAAAGGATTTGTCAACATCAAACATTTAAGACCATTTTAGATGATGAGCACTTAATGAGCAGTGCTCTTAGAATACCAGGCTTAATGCATTTGTGTGGCATCTCAAATTAGCCTGTGCAGTCGACACAGGCTTATCAGGGATATTTAACTATCCTTTTTTTAATGAAATTTGTATAGGAAGTCTCTTCTTAATGTATATTTAGTCGAGGCTTTAGTGTCGTCCCTGATTAGCCTGTGCGTATGGCACATGCTTATATGGGATTACACTTAAAGCAGATGCATTTAGCCCGTTTTTCCGAGAGTGAGACTAAACAAGAAATATCTTGTAATCTCCTTGATTGTGATTTATTTACAGGTGTTGATGAAAGATCAAAATTTATATCAATGAAATCAAAGCTAACAAATGTTTTGTGCAGTCTTCTTTAAGCTGCATCACACACAATTCAATGGCGCCAGATTTTGCTGCGTATTTCACTTTATTTGATATTATTTGATACCTTGCAGGCTTGAATGCAATTCATTAAAGTGAGGTAACCTTCCACTGCTAAAATGAGGCTTGTTTTTAAGCTTTATACATTTACGTGTTTAAGGTTTAAAATCAAAAACAATTTGAAATATTTTTGTCAAGAGTATATGGGGATAGGGAACAACAATAATAATATTATATAAAATGTATGAGTCCACAGAATGCAATATGTTAGTAATTACTTAAGGCTAGCATTTTTTTATTATCTGTTTTACGGGAGCGACCGACCCTATTTTTCAACAAATACAAATTAAAATAAAAGTCACTTTCGTTTTTTTTATTTACATTTCAACCGCCGACCTAGTATTTTATCCAAAACTAGAAAAAAAAATTGCGCAGATAGCCGAAAGTGTTGTTCAAAATTTGTTTATAATGTGGGTTGTTTCGTTGTGCCAATTCGACTTGTAAAGCATCAGCGATTTTCATTGGCTATTGCAGCCAATACCACACGCTATTAGCCAATCGGTGAGTATTTAACAAATGATTTTCATATTGCATTTCCGAAATGGCGAACATTAACATCAACGAGACAAATGAAGCATATTTTAAAATCAAATTAATTAAAAACGGAGCAGAAAAAATTTCAATTAGAAAAGATAATCTTCAGAACACCATTGTTGACATCATGCCCATATTATGTGATACGAAATTCAAAATAATGATGAGTTTTTGGCAGATCATGCAAAGGTGTCACCATTGATAACTTTCGGTGTGTTAAAAAGTTTTGGGTAGGTTTAATAAATATGCGTATTTATTAAAATGCATATCCTGTAATATTTTTATAGATAAAAATAAACATCCCGAAAATGTCCGAGAAGTACTACTTTACGTTTCTTTATAATGAACACGATCGAGGACTGAACCACAGGTACTTGCATCAATAATCCTATTCCCCACCCAACCATATATATTCTTTATTTAGAAAAAAAGTATGCAACACAGCTTCTGAAGAAAATAACATTGGGTCCCTATGTTCGTATGTCCGTCAAAGTCACAAGAAAGTTTTATTTATTTTTCTTGACATTTTTTTTCAAAAATGAGTTATTATTTAGACGAAATATGATGTTCTATCAA
Source organism: Dreissena polymorpha (assembly GCF_020536995.1). Taxonomy (NCBI): domain Eukaryota; kingdom Metazoa; phylum Mollusca; class Bivalvia; order Myida; family Dreissenidae; genus Dreissena; species Dreissena polymorpha. Next base: position 66,410,660 of record NC_068367.1, on the reverse strand, counting down.
CTGTAAATAATGTTTTCATACTGCAAGATTTGTACTGCAAGGAATGCAAATAAATTTATCACACCTCAGGCTCTGTTGATAAATGTGCTCAATTGGCTCTATGTATTTGTTCCAAGGGTTATTATTATCTTCACATTTATATAGCTCTCTCTGTTTATTATATATATCCAAAACATGTTATTGCTGTTTCTCCTTAAAATAATACAGACAACACATTCCATAGAAATTTTCATTTGAACTTAAACTGTGAATAAGAGAGGAACAAAATAATATGTGCAAAAGTTTACACCATTTTATTTTGACAATACTGTGAGTCTTTTACGAAATTTTAAAAATAAAATACTATTTTAAAATATACAATTACATAGTTCAAAAGTTGTGTTCTATATATAATTTATCTTGCGAATAAGTTATATACAGTCAGCAGAGTAATTCTACTAGAACATTTAAATCCTTGCTACATGTGCTATTTAATTCTTTATACGGCTTTCACTTAAGAAAATGTTCAATGAAATAAATCTAGGTTTCTAGGTATATTGTGTCTTTCGTGTCCGCTCTCTAAATCAAATAGTTTTCATGCGATCTTTACGAAACTTGGTTAGAAGTTGTATCTAGACAAGGTCTACGTCAAGTTCGAATATAGGTCATGCCGGGTCAAAAACTAGGTCATGGGGTCGAAAAAACAAATCCAAGGGAAGTAATAAGCTTTAAATGGACATAATTATCTGACCTGCTAAATTAGATATTTTTGTTAAATAAATCAAAGAGGTGCAGTAGGCGGCATTGTGTTTCTGACAAACACATCGTGGTAAAAGGTCAAGGTCATCCTTCAAGGTCTAAGGTCAAAAATACAAATCCAAGGGAAGTAATAAGCTTTAAATGGAGATAATTATTCAATATTGAACATAGCAACTTGATATTTGGCATGCATGTGTATCTCATGGAGCTGCACATTTTGAGTGGTGAATCTTCAGTCACGGTTGTGGCTTTTAATTATTTGCTACTAAAAATAGAAATTTGTTAGAGACAATTCTTTTAATTTATACAATTATAAATCTCAGATTATATATTTCCTTACCAAGAATTTGTTCTTTTCACAGTTACTGTACAAATTTTTTATTTTGATTATTTAGAACTCAAATGATTGATTTGTCAAAGTTTTTTTTTAAATGATATAATTATCATTTCTTTCCTGTACTAATTTGTGAATGGTAGGGTTGATAATACCTGTGGACTTATGTCCATAGATACATGGTGAACTCTGGCTATGATCTCTTTGATAAACCACAGGCCTTGGTTGTCAGTGATGTCTGACTAAGTCATTTTTGACTGTCTACAGACCCCCCCACCCCCTCCGGTTGGATTGGACAAAATCCAAGGGAAGTAATAAGCTTTAAGGGCATATATGATTTCTATGCCTGCCAAATGATCAATAGAAATTTTATTTCAAAGCCGCGCAGTAGGGGGCATTGTGTATCTGACGAACACATCTGTTGTTCTATGTTAAATCTTGGAAATTTTTTATAGCCAGCATAGTGCTTTTTTTTAACTACTTAAGTGCATATAGCTTCCTGAATCAAGAGTGAACAGTGAACGATGAAACATTACATGAGGCAGTAGAATAAATTTATCATGCACACTAAAGAAATTAGATTGTAAGCCAATATAAGCTTGGGTATAGATTTAAATATCTAAATAAGACTTGATCTTTTTAGGTTTTTTATCTTATACCGGTAAATTTGTGTACAGAAAACATGTACATGTTTTTTTAGTACCAATAACTATTCAATGAAGATACCAGTAAGCTTCAATTTTCCTTTCTAGGATGTTGTTTACAAAAATGACCAATCAGATACTGTGTATTGAAACACTGTAGGTAAACTGCCTATCAGTTCAAAGTGTAACTAAACACTTGATGTCAACTATTTTTATTATGAATACAATAGAAAAACTTATTAGCTCTGTTACATATTTTGTTCCGCATTTCACTTTGGTTTATTTCATCAGTTTAAGTCTTCTGAATTTTACTTAAATTCATTGCTCAACAAACATGTATGTAAATTATATATATTAAAAGAAAACACAACCTCAGATAAAACATGACTTTATATAAGGTTATGCAATCAGGTATTATTTTGTCACCTAAAATAATTTGAGAAACCAACAATTAATATTAAAAGACTGTTATTTAGGGTTGATCTTACACCAATATATTATTTCCCATACAGTTTGTGTCAAGAACAGAATATATATTAGCTCCTTTATAAAATTATAAAAATTGCCCTAAATTTCTTTTTCTGGAATCATCTTGAAAGCAAGTCCTAAATCTTGTAGCTCTGTAATCTTGTTACTGAGACCTTGTTATCCATCCAGAAGACAGCCGTTAGACAGCCAGTGTCAATGTGTCCCAGTATTGGGTGACCTATAGCTAATGCACTGGCAGCCGGCTGGCGTAATGTCTGTAATATCACACTCATAATATTGTTGATTATATGGCTGCCTTTATGGAGGGAAGTGGGATTGCTACTAATATTTTCCACTATGTGGTGAGAGAAGCTTAGCATGGTATGAAATGAAATTAGATTCCCAATATTATGCTATTTATGATGCTGTAAAGATAGATATAAATTACCTTGTAAAAAGACCATGAAAAAACTGAAAGTGTTTAACATTTAAAGCCCTTTTCTAGTATTTAGGATAAGGTAAAAACAGTCAACATTAAAAGGGACATTGTCTTGAATTTTAATGAAATTAATAATGTCCTATATTGTTTTTGCCCTGTCTGTTTGTTTGTTGGTTTGTTTGCGTCAAACTTTACCATTGTCCCTAACTTTTGAAATACTGAAGATAGAAACTTGATATTTGACATGCATTATTGTGTATGTCATGGAGCTGCACAATTTGAGTGGTGAAAGGTCACGGTCATCCTTCAAGGTCAAAGGTCAAATATATTGGGGGGGGGGGGGGGGATATTATAGTGTTTCACAAACACATCTTGTTTCATAAATGATTTCATATTAACATACATACATTGGTTTGTTATACCTGTATAAAATTCATCAAACTTGGGTCATAGAAAAAAAGAACATTGTTTACATAATTCACTATAGTTTCCATTATTTGACAGTGGCGTAGCTTGCATTGTTTTAGCTTTAGGCCCAGATATGATACATAAAAACGGGGGGTCAGGGGGTCCTTCCCCTGAAAATATTTAAATCCTTAGATATAACGCTTGTGGTGAGATTTAAAGGGGCCTTTTCACAGATTTTGGCATTTTTTTAACTTATTCATTAAATGCTTTATATCGATAAATGTAAACATTGGATCGTAAAAGCTCCAGTAAAAAATCAAGAATAAAATTAAAAAAAGGAAAAGAACATTGCCCGGACCAGGTTTCGAACCAGTGACCCCTGGAGTCCTGCCAGAGTCCTGAAGTAAAAACGCTTTAGCCTACTGAGCTATTCCGCCGATTACACATATGTAATGTATTTTATACCTTATATAAGCAATCTTCGTAGTTTCACAAAATTTAACGACAAAAACAGAACTCTCCAAATTATTCAATCGTTTCGCGTTGCAACGCTTTATAATTTTTAGGTTTTAAAATCGTCAAAAGATGCATATAGTGGCTATATTAGACCATGGTAAATGTTCAGTATTACTGTTTACTCACAAATATCATAACTTAAACGAAAATTTGCGAATCTGAAACAACTTTTTTCAATTTTGTCAATTTACCAAAGCGTGAAAAGATCCCTTTAAAGCATAATCTAGACAAATAAAGAAACTATATAAGAAAATATAAGACTTTGGCTTGTTTTTCTTTGATATATTTTTGTTTTATCTCCAAGTCAGAGAACTAAATTATACTGTATTATCTTTATACCAGAGAACTAATTTTTACTGTATTATCTTTATACCAGAGAACTAAATTTTACTGTATTATCTTTATACCAGAGAAACTTAATTTTAATGTATTATCTTTATACCAGAGAACAAAATTTTACTGTATTATCTTTATACCAGAGAACTAAATTTTACTGTATTATCTTTATACCAGAGAACTAAATTTTACTGTATTATCTTTATACCAGAGAACTAAATTTTAATGAATTACCTTTATACCAGAGAACTGAATTTTACTGTATTATCTTTATACCAGAGAACTAAATTTTACTGTATTATCTTTATACCAAAGAACTAAATTTTAAAACAATATGGAACAGAGAAACAATTTAAAGTGTAACACTCCACTTATTCACAAGTCAAACCATGGGAATTCTTTCCAATAATACTGTCTGCATGTCTATAACGGCACCGTAACATGTTGAGTGTAAAACTTCCCCGGATTCAGTCAATGGATCGGGATACGGGGGCAAGTTCTCCATTTTTTATTTCCGCGGTCATAAACATTATTCCAAATGTTTCTTAAAAATCCAACAATAATCGATTACAACTTACTGTAGTGTTGAAAGGGAGACAATTAGATCTACGTGTGGATCTATGTAAACTTGTAACTGCAAGTCACGTGAAAAGAAGCGAGCTAGAATCTATGCACATAGAAAATAGTACAGTTGCTAATTGGAAATGCAGATTTCTAACACCTCACCCCCCATCAGGGTCAACATTTTAATGCGTTTTTCGAAGTTGAAGCTTTTTCTTTTTTTTTCATGTTTAAAAAAAAAATGTAGGCCCGGGCCAGCTGTGCTAGCCGAGCTACACCCCTGTTTGGTCAATGTGTTATCCCCAGCAAGTTTAAAATATTAGAGGATTTTTTTTAAGATGTGGAAAATTCATTTCACTGAGATCAGGAACCCAATCTTAACCCAAAAAAGCAATTACAAAAGCCTAGCACAATAAGATAACAATTAGCAAAATTACATGAAATAATCTCTGAAATCAAAACTACCAGAAGGTTAAAGAGGAAGAATTACAAGAGGAAGAATTTACAGCAGTCTTTTTCTCAGACATGATTCTGCTGCAAAAACTGATTTGTATGAGTTATAAGCTGAAAATTTTAATTAAGAACATACATGCTTACCATTGCTGATTGTTTAGGCTTTAATCCTTGCAAATACTCATCTGAGCCTTGTGATCCTTTGAAAACCATTTCTGATCATTCCAAATATTTCCTAAGCTAAATGAAGCATAAAAAGGGCATAGGATTAACATTTTTATGCCCCCCTTCGAAGAAGAGGGGGTATATTGCTTTGCGCATGTCGGTCGGTGGGTCGGTCTGTCGGTCGGTCAGTCCACCAGGTGGTTTCCGGATGATAACTCAAGAATGCTTGGGGCTAGGATCATGAAACTTCATAGATACATTGATCATGACTTGCAGATGATCCCTATTGATTTTGAGGTCACTAGGTCAAAGGTCAAGGTCACGGTGACCTGAAATAGTAAAATGGTTTCCGGATGATAACTCAAGAAGGCATACGCCTAGGATCATGAAACTTCATGGGTAGATTGATCATGACTCGCAGATGACCCCTCTTGATTTTGAGGTCACTAGGTCAAAGGTCAAGGTCACGGTGACCTGAAATAGTAAAATGGTTTCCGGATGATAACTCAAGAACGCATACGCCTAGGATCATGAAACTTCATGGGTAGATTGATCATGACTCGCAGATGACCCCTATTGATTTTGAGGTCACTAGGTCAAAGGTCAAGGTCACAGTGACCCGAAATAGTAAAATGGTTTCTGGAAGAACGCACATGCCTAGGATCATGAAACTTCATAGGTACAGGGATCATCCTAGCCCAAAGTTACATTATTTCTCATACATGTTGCAGAACCAAAATTGTATCTAAACGTTGTTTGAACATATTGTACAGAAAAAGTGGGGAATTCCCACAGGCGTATATCCTTAATGCTTTACTTCACAACAATGATGATAGTCAACCAGATTTTCAGATTATAATTTTACTATTTAATACTTTTTGAAGACCAGACAGAGTGCTTTCTAATAAATGTCTATTTCAGTATTTGTAACAAATACAAAAATGCCAGTAATTCATTTGGGTCTTCTGGCAGGAAATTTCTTTAACATTTTATTGGTTCTTGGTAAAGTTGAAATTAGATAGTTTAGACAGCTATGCTGAATAAATGTCAGGACTGTTTCTTAGTGAGGAAATGTGCATACTCAATTAATACACTGCATACTCCAAGATTGAGCCATTATGACAATTTATGGGCAGCCATGGTTGGATATTCTGATCCATTCTGTAGGCAGTGCATGCAGGGTGGTAGCTCAATTATTGTTTGATTGCATTCTGTAGGCAGTGCATGCAGGGTGGTAGCTTGATTATTGACTGAGCCTACTTGTGAAAATGAGAGCGCCCGATGGCATTGAAAGTCCATAAACAAGATAGCAGGAAGTTTCTGCTGGAGTAAATGTTGATTAAAGGAATAGTTGACTCAATGAAAATCTAAAAGGCTTTCAAAATGAAAAGTTTTTTTTAAGAATAAGTACACACAAATTAAACAAGAAGTGGTGTAATATTGAAAACCATCCTATATCAATCCGAAAAGCAAGATTATGTATCAAGGAAGCTTGGTATTATGGGAGCAAGTAAATGAGCAATTAAATGCCTCAGGATGTTAATGTTATTTCTGATTGGCTAGACATTTATTTACGCTTTTGTTTTAATTAACATTATCATTACATCATTACTATTTACGAGACTAAACAATCTTTTCATTCGGAAGCTAAGGTCAAGGTTATATATTTGTTTTTCTTGTTTTGTTACTATTCATTTAATCATGATTAAATTGCTAATCATCCCTTCATTTTCATTTAATCAGAAAGGAACGATAATCCTTGGTGTTGTTGTTGTGTTGTTGCTGTTATATTTACCTACTTCGTTACTTACGCAAACAATTATATGTACATAATATATTTTCAAGCATATGTTCTGCAGTTTTTAATCCTTAATGATATTATTCAAATAATTTGCAGATTAACATCAAATTATACTTTAATTTGAACCCCTCTCTTGCTGTTCAAATTGCAAGGTAAATGCTTGCCATCACAGAGTTTAAGGATATTAAAGCCCTGAAAAATCTTGACAGTCTAATCTGCAAGAAACAAGATAATTATGTGTTAAAACTATTTAGATTTAAGTACCCCATTAATAAAAACATTGAAAAAGTCAAAATCAAATACAACAAGATTCACTTTGAAAAAGCAACTCATATTACTAATTATGCAAAAAAATAGCAAAAATTGTTAGGAACATATTTATTTGAATGATGGCATATATGAAACAAGTGGTCCACAGCGCTAATTTAATAAAAATCTTGTTCCCATCCACGTTTTAAGTAAATTGTGAACACATTTTCACATTTTTTCAAATGTCATAAGATATGATTTCTCACACAAAAAAATTTTAATAGAATTTTATTGTAAGAAAAAAAGTTTTACAAAAAGACTTTTCGCAGGTCTTCAAACCCATGATGTTTTGAACTGTAAGCAAATGCGCTACCACTGCACCAAATGAAACTTTTACCTTCTGATGCGTAACATAATATATATTACTATAACAGAGGGGGTAATAACGTGAAAGTCAAGATTGCACCATCCAATTGCCAATCAATTATGACAGTTATTTTTTGCTGTTTTATATCCTTCATTGTTTTTGTTTAATTTTAAATGACGCTAAATTTCCAGCCATATCAGTAAAAGGTGAAAAGCATTTATTTTGTATTAAAATACACTCTATATCTCGACTTAATTCCCTGCAAATTTTCATAATGAAAATTTGCTGTTTATAATTAGGTCACCCCGTTAAGAAATTTTGCAGCAGGTAAAGTCTAGATATAGAGTGTATTTTAATTAGAAATAAATGTTCATAACTTTCTTGCTGATATTGCTGGAAAGTGAGCGTCATTTGAGAAAATTAAATACCAGCAATAAATGGTATAAAACTGCGAAAAACCTGCCTCGGCATAGACGTCGCCATCTTGACTATTATATGATAACCCCCTCTGTATGTTATATGTTAAAAACTTTTGCAAATAATACAATTGTTTTATGAACGATATTTGTTTAATTTTTAAGAACATTTCTTCACTAAATATGGTTTAGAAAAACATCTTAAATAAAAATAAAATGATGCTAGAAAAATTCTTAAAAGAAAATCTTTAATAAAATGTTTCTAAGTGAAAATTTGTAAGAATTAGAAAATTTAATGTAAATTATCTTATCTTTTTATCTTCTGCCAATATTGTTCTACATATGGGCATTTTACAGCATTTGTGCAGTTTTTTGTCAAAAGGGCACTTTCCAGCATGCTGGCAATTATCTTAAATGCTCCCAGTTGCATATTAATTTATATGTTATTAATAATTGTTATAATATATTTTTTTCGCGTGCATACATCATAGCAACTTGGACATTTCAGTGTAGAAATAAATAAATCAAATGCAAAAATGCCATGGCATTCCTGTGGATAATTTGGAGCATAGCAAATATTGCATATTCTTGGCCTGTACTTGAAAGTAATAATGTGATCAATTGCTGCATGTAGAAACCAGTGCACTATGTAACATGTCAGCCTAACCTCCAATATCCTCTAGATACATCAGAAACCATCTCATGCATTATTGAATGTTACAAGCTCTGTAACATAACATTTTGGCTATTGTAAAAGGTCAAACCTCGGTAAGACATAGAATGAAAACATCTTCTGACCACTTCTAAAGTAAGACTAATTTGCCTCTAATTTGTCCATTTTGTGTTCTCTTCTTGAGCAATTGTAAAAGGATTAACCTAATAAAAGGATAAACCTGTATGCCTCTTTGAATGTAAATAGCTGGTACAAAGATGACTGATGTTAAATCATAAAAGCTGTGTCAAGAAAAAGATGTCAAATACATTACTGTGCCAAATGGTCTGGAACTTCACAGACACCATAGGGCACATAGGGCATAAAAAACTGTTAACATGATGCCACTGACATATTTAACCTTTATTGTCTACCAGCTATTGAAATTTAAAAGGCCTTTAAGTGAACCTTTGTACAATATCTTTAGGTGAGGAGTTTAAATGTTAAAAGGAACATGTAAACAATATGTGTTCTTGTTTAATGACAAATTATATTCCAATGGCCTATTATTAAGAGTACAAAACTTGTCCTTCAAAGTATAAATTTGTTTTCTAGACAGAACTTGCAGTCTGCACATCTGTGGTCATCTTTTGTAATTCCACAATGTATTGAAGCTTAGAAATCTGGAATTAACTCTTTCAGTGCTGGAACAGAATTTTGAAGGCCTTTGCAAACAGTCTGGATCCAGAAGAGACGCCACAGGACGTGGCTTCTCATCAGGATCCAAACTTTTCGCTATTCTGATAGTATTCTTTGAAATAAATCGAAGAAAATGTTAATTTTAGAATTTAGCTGACAACATTTTAGCAGACGACAAATTTCCCAGCATGCAAAGAATTCGATGAAATGTCAGTGAGACCTTAAACACAGTTCTGGAAGATAAATGTAATTTATTTTCAGCCTAGGCAATGATGAGGTATTGATGAGAAATTAGATTGGATTTTCCCACTTGAGTAGGTAGTTGTTTTAAAGGGATATTTTCACAGATTTTGGCATGTTTTCAAGTTTGGCTTTTAATGTTTAAATTGATAAATGGAAACATATGCTAAGAACTAAAAGAGTTTTAAGTCTAATTTTATGAACATAGGTTCTGGGGGTATATTAAAATCCCACAGTCCATGAATAAGTTAGTCTGTCTGTCAGGATTAGTTTCCTCTCAATTAGTCAAGCAATTGTCATCAGAACTTCACCAAACTTCATGAAAATGTGTAAGGCAATAACATCTAGGTCAAGTTTGATAATCGACCAAATTGACCCAGACTTTTCTGAGTTACAGCCCTTGAATCATCGTAAAACTGGGGGTTTTCTCGTTTCCGCTCAATTACTCGAGCAATTGTCATCAGATCTTCACAAACTCAATGAAAATCTGTAAGGCAATAACATCTAGGTCAAGTTTGATAATCGCAAAATTGACCCAGACACTCCTGAGTTAATACAGCCCTTTAATCATCGTAAAATTGTTGTTTTTTTCGTTTCCGCTCAATGACTGGAGCAAATTTCATAGGATTTTTGCCACACTTCATGAAAATGTGTAAGGCAATAACATCTAGGTCAAGTTCGATAATCAGCCAAATTGACCAAGACTTTCCTGAGGTCCTGCCCTTGAATTATTGTAAAATTGGAGTTTTTCTCGTTTCCGCTCAATTACTCGAGCAATTGTCATTAGATCTTCACCAAACTCCATGAAAATCTGTAAGGCAATAACATCTAGGTCAGTTCGATAATCAGCAAAATTGACGTATACACTCCTGAGTTAATACAGCTCTATAATCATCGTAAATTTTTTTTTTTTTTCTTGGTTCCGCTCAATTACTGGAACAAATTTCATAGGATCTTTGCCATATTTCATGAAATTGTGTAGGGCAATAGCATCTAGGTCCAGTTTGATCATTGGCCAATTTGACCCAGACACTCCTGAGTTACGGCCCTTGAATCATAAGAAAATTGCGTTTTTTCTTGTTTTTGCTTAATAACTAGAGCAAATGTCATAGGATCTTGGCCACACTTCATGAAAATGTGTAAGGCAATAACAGCTAGGTCAAGTGTTATAAACAACCAAATTGACCCAGACACTCTTGAGTTACAGCCCTTGAATCATCGAAAAATTGTGTTTTTTCTCGTTTCCGCTCATAAACTCAAGCAAATATCATCGGATCTTCGCCACACTTCATGGAAATATGAAAGGTCAAAAGATCTAGGTCAAGTTCCATAATCAGCCAAATTGTCTAAGACACTCCTGAGTCATGCCCCTTGAATCATCGAAAAATTTAGTTTTTTCTCGTTTCCGCTCAATAACTCAAGAATTGTCATTGGATCTTCACCAAACTTCAGAAAATGTGTAAGGCAATACAATCTAGGTTACGTTAGATAATCAGCCAAATTTACCCAGGCTTTTGTGAGTTACGGCCCTTGAATCATAAAAAAAAATGCATTTCCGCTCGGAAAATGCTCATAAAATTCTATGTCACTTCAGATATAATCTTCATATTTGGTATGCATGTGTATATGAACAAGGCCTTTCCATACGCACTTAACTTTTGACCCCCTTGACCAGGAACTAAGGGTCCCCGTTCAGGTTTAGAAATCTGCATTTAGGTTTGGAAAAAGCATTTTTTGGGGGCATTTGTCTTCCGATGGAGACACCTTGTTTTTTTTTAATTAAACAATAATATCTAACACCTGGGATAGAACCACTCTTTGAGTAAAAGTATAGCACTTAAACCACTCTGAATCTATTTTATACTTAATATAAAATAAAGCAATCATTGTAATGTCACCAAATATAACGATAACATCAGAACTTTCCAAAATATACAATCATTTTGCGTTTATATCACTAAATTTTCAGGTTTTTAAATCGCTAAAAATGCATAGACTTGATATTTTAGAACATGGTTAAGCTTCAATATTACTGTTTCTTTGCAAAAAACATACTTTCAACAAACATTTGCAAATCTGATACATTTAAAACAAGAAATATCTTTAAAAAAGATATACGGCGTAAATAGTTTAATGAATGAGATCAAGGATAGCGAATGTCTTTTTCTGTGCAGTTCTTAGCTGCATCACACGCAGTACGGGATGTTACGGGGAGTTTTCGCGGCTTATTTTACATTATAACATATTGCTGGTCATAAACCTATAGATACAAAACAGAAAACCAAAAGAAGAATGGAAGTGAAATTTAAACATATGAGTCAACCGGCCACACGAGAAGTATCCGTATTTATAGGCGCGTTCTTCGAACAAACCTGTTTTAGTGGTTTGTCGGGCATTGCTATTTGATTCGATTATTAACAGTATCAATTATCATCGTGCTAATGCTTAAAGTAATATTATGGGCATTTTGCACTGTTGAATTGAGCTGAAAAGAATTAACAGGTCAAAATAGTTAGTTAAAATGTGGTTACTGATTAATTATCTGCAACTCACCTTGCTACCAGTTGTTTATAAAAATATATTTTATATTCGATATTCTTACGTGACCCACCCAGTCCTGTAAGCTGAAATGATCCGTAAAACAATTTCGTGTCTTTGTGTCGTATGAACAAATCTGCACTAAAACTAAATTTAGGTTCAACTCGTAAACGCATGATCAGTTGTCAAACGAAAGTACGGTTGATATTCAAATGCATTATTTTTCTCTTTCTGGTATATTGTTTTAGTATGATGATGCTGCATTAATTAATATAAGTGTATATGAAGTAGAAACATCAAAAATAATCAACGGTTGCGATAGACACCTATAAACTGTTACATGCTCATAATATCACTTTAGTACATTAGGCAATATGGACGAATAATTATTGTTAAATTTATCAACAATAATATTTATCATTGTATTGTTGAAAACACATTAAGATTCTATTATTTACATACCATAATTATATTGCTGAATATCTTCATTTAACATATTTCTGGTCTAAAGAAAATTCCAGGTCACCTAGTTCACGGATAGCGTCTTTATTATATAACGATTATTTTACTGGCCGCCAACTCCGGTGATGACCTGTATATAAACTCTGAATGTCCGCGAATTGACCCGATATACCTCGCGGGTTGAAATGCAATGCTTTAAAGTGAGGCCTCGCTTCCATTGCTCTTTATACTTTTACATGTTAACATGTTGACAGGAATAAGGAAGTAAGTACTAAATATGAGAACATAGCCTTTTACGTATAAACGCTCTTGCGCTGGTAATACTCTGAAAATAAAAGGTGTACGCACAAACTGTATTGATGTCGAGAATTGAGTGTAAAACTGTTCTATCTATTAAGCCTTTTCATTCGAGATAAAATTGTTTCATACAGTAAAACAGTGTTACAAAGACGCGGATATGTTTCCAATGTTCTGGTGGTATACTCAAATCAGCCAATGGAATAAATGAAGTGTATTCATTCGTACCTAGCCGCGGGAAATTTTATTGGAATTTTATTGGACACTTACAAAGGTCAGGCTAAGGTGAAAAGCTGGCTTATGCAGCTTACGCCGAAAAAAATCAATTTATTAAAACATGAAAAGGTCCCTTTAAAGGGAAAGCTTGCCATTGTACTGCAAAATTTGGGTTAAACTAATTATTTGGCTCTAAAGCTGTCACACTTTACCAGTAACTGTGATTGACATGCTGTGTTACAGTAAAATAATTCCCAAAGGTTACTGGAACTAAGTGTGTTTCCTGCTCAATTCATAGCAAAATAAGTAGTTCAAGGTTGTTATAAATGTAGCTGTGGTATCAAATACATCTTACAGTACATGGCTGACAAGGAAATTATCAGTTTAAATTAAGTATTGATATTTTTTAAATATAATAGTAAAGATAATAGTAAATATAATAGTCTGCAGGCAGTATTTTGTGGTTGGTATGTCTGCCAATTGAATTTCGCTTGCAATGTGTTATAAACAGCTGACATTAACCTGCTTGTGTTATGCAATGTTTAATAAATAGCTGACAAGTCTGATTGTGTTTTGCAATGTTTAATAAACAGCTGAAATTAGCCTGATTGTGTTTTGCAATGTTAAATAAACAGCTGACAGGCCTGATAGTGTTTTGCAACGTTTAATAAACAGCTGACAAGCCCGATTGTGTTTTGCAATATTTAACAAACAGCTGACAAGCTTGATTGTTTTTTGCAATTTGTAATGAACGGCTGACAAACCTGATTGTGTTTTGCAATGTTTAATGAAAAGCTGATACACCTGATTGTATTTTGCAATCTTTAAAAACAGGTGACACCTGATTGTGTTTTGCGATGTTTAATAAACAGCTGACACACCTGATTGTGTTTAATAAACAGCTGACAAGCCTGGATGGTGTTTTGCAATCTTTAATAAACAGCTGACACACCTGATTGTTTTTTGCAATGTTTATTGAACAGCTGACACACCTGATTGTGTTTTGCAATGTTTATTAAACAGATGACACACCTGATTGTGTTTTGCAATGTTTATAAAACAGCTTACACACCTGATTGTGTTTTGCAATGTTTAATTAACAGCTGACACACCTGATTGTGTTGTTCAATGTTCAATAAACACCCGACTAGACTGATAGTGTTTTGCAATGTTTAATAAACAGCTGACACACCTGATTGTGTTTTGCAATATTTATTAACCAGCTGACAAGCCTGACTGTGTTTTGCAATGTTTAATAAACAGCTGACAAGCCTGATTGTGTTTTTCAATGTTAAATACACAGCTGATAAACTTGACTGTGTTTTGCAATGTTAAATACACAGCTGACAAGCTGGATCGTGTTACGCAATGTTAAATACATAGCTGACAAGCCCATTTGGGTTTTACAATGTTAAATAAACAGCTGACAAGCCAGGATTATGTTTGGGAAGCATTAAAATGAGTTAATTGATTCAAACATGACTTTTTCAATGAACAGACATTTTCCCTGAATTACTAACAGAAAGGCCGCAGAGCTCTATGCTCGTCTACTGGATGAAATGGGGTTATTTATAGCACAATTCCAAATATGACATATTTATGGTTTAGATCAGGAAAAAATCTCATTTTTGGTAACATTAAAGAATCAAAGTACTGGCAGTATACTGGTGTGACGATGCTTTTGAAGAGGATGGATATAAAACATCAATTTAAGTTTATCTATATTACAACAATTGTGTTTGTTGATACGAACATTTGGGTACGATAAAAAATTTGGGTACGAAAAAAAATTGGTACGAAAAGAATTTGCGTATGAAACATTTTTGGTACGAAAAAAAGTTTAGGGGTACGGGGAAGTAGTACCCGTGGGTAACTTGACCCATTGAGCGAAACTGGGAGGCGGGTCACATTCTTGTTCATTAAGTATGCCAATACCTTCATGATGATTCTCGAAAGTAGGTATGAGCACATAGCCGGACCATGTGAGCTCAATCGTATGAGCACTTGACTATCTGAGTTCGCCCACGAACATATCGATAAGTTAACTAGTAGCGAAATGACCTTATACATGTATATGCTGAAATCTAACGATCAAACGAAATATCAAACATGGTATGTACACTTAGGTGGTTGTGTAATTTCTGTTAGAATATCGTATTCAATATGTAAATTTTAAATGATTGTGCCCGCACTTGAGTTTGTTGCCTTGTTTGAGTCTATACGCGCCTAGGCTGCACCCAGTGTGTGTATTTGTGTTTTTCCAAGGTAATGAGTTATCTCCGCGCTGAGGCTGCATAATGTTGGGACCCGGAGTGTGTCCAGCAGTCCTACCTAATAAGATTAGATTGACGACAGTTGGGACGAATTTTGAATGATAGCTGCAATTTCCAGCTATTTGTTTTGTACTGAAATACTTTTTAATTTTTATATGGTCAAATGCTGCGGGGTGAGATTATCCGGAAAAAACACCTGTCCGGAATGGTGACCACAAAACAGACAAAATATAACATTGCGCCGGGAGCGGGAATCGAACCGGTGTCGTAAAGTTGAAAAAGCGAACGGCCTTACCACTGCACTAGCGGGACGGACAATTACGCAAAGAAAAGTTGTTTTATCTATATATATCATAGCAGTGCAGCGTTTACAATTTGCAGGTTTAAAATTGTTCGCATTCTTTAGTTTTGTGATCACGTAAAAAGTTAATTTTTACATGTTTTTATTCGCAATTTATTTATTAAATCGAGAACAAATATCAAACAAAATAGAGAAAATATATCGTTGTTTCATTGTTCCATAAAAATAAAATGGATGTAAAATTACTAATTTGAAATTAACGTTCTGATAAACTTATTGAATCTGTTTCCCCAGGATATGCTGTTCTATTAATATTTACCTTTATCAACACGAACGACAACTCTGCTAGGAGAATGTTATCAATGAAAATCATCGAGCAATCTCCTACGCAGTGGCGAATGCCAAGGGAAGTAACTGAAAAATCGAGTTATCTCAATCGGACTGGCTCGGTCTTTTACATAGGTCGCCATTGCAAAGATTTTTTTTACTGGTTATCAAACCTTAGACGCTGCTGTTCCAGCATCGTCAAAAACAACTTTATTTGAGGTGTATTATATCAGCATCTTGTTGACTACAGAAAATTTTTCTTAAAAGATTCTTGACCTTGGCTGAATGTCAGTTTTGTCTCATAAAGATAAATTTCTTTGACCTAAAATAGTTTTGATTCCGGCTTTTGTAAATTACAACAGCAATAATTTAACATAATTTCTTTAAAATGTATGGGACTCACACAATCATGACATTATCTAAATAATCCCAGCTTCCTTACATGATATTGAATTTACAGTGTTAAGCTAGGCAAATTTAATGCTTGGCTGGTGATGATAATGTCACAGTGGCCTTTGAAGCTTTTTTTGGTATTGATTTCCAATAGGAAGCACGTAAGTAATACATAATGCATCTCCTTATGATGACCCAAGAATGTTGCTAGCTTCAGACCAAGCCGTCTCGTCACTTCAGACGCTGTTTTAGTGGTGTCAAAAAGTGTGGCACGTACAATCCTGACTTGTTCAATTCAGAGAATGTGGTATAAGTGTTTTGCAAATTTATTTTAAGATAGTTTATCATTGACGGCTGTGATCATTTAATATAATGAATTTAATTCTATGATATGTGTCAAATTTATGTTACGGGAAGTTAATGCAAACATATTAAAACCCAATAATCAAAAGACAATTCTTAAAAGTAAATAAATGGATTTGAAGTAATTAAAATATTTTAGTTATGGAAACAATTATGTAATCTCGCTTATTAAAATACAGTTTGTTAAAGTGAATCAATGGATTTGAACTAATGGAAATATTTTTAAACTGCTGCCAAGGGTTGACGTATGTTTCTAATTTTTGTGTGTATGAATTGAAAATAAGAGAATATTAAATATATTTAATTACCCTTTAAATCGGGATCTTTCCTGACAGAAACACATTTAAGTTTTATGAAAACAATGCCATTAAAAATAAAAACAATTTATCTTTAGGGTAAATTACCTGGATTCTCTCTATGCGGGTGGCACTTAGGATATTTTCTTACAGAACATAGCTTTCTCAAGACTTTCAAATAAACCAAGTACTTTTTTATAGACCCAAGTTTTTCTGTTAAAGTATAGCTAACATAAAAAGGGTGTTAAGTAAATCACAATGCCATGTTCTTTCTTTACATAAAAAGGCTAATAACAAAAATATGGGTTGCATTTTTGCACTCAGCATTACAAATTTGGGTGGGTCAGATATTGGAAACAAAAACATTGTAATACCTAATTTCTACAAAGTGTAACCTTGACTTTGTTGATAAAAAACAGGTAATATCATTTCTCTTATATTTTATAATATTACTAAAACACTAGGCTAATAATTGAACTGTTTGAGACATGACAACAAAACAATAATGCAGCACAAGTTCTCATGTAAGTTTTCTGCATAGAATTGTACTGTCTTGTAAACATAATGAGCTCTGGGAAAACAGGGCTTAATGAATGTGGGTTAAGAATTGTTCCAGACTAACCAGCGCAGTGCACATTTTTTTTATCAGGGATGACACTTTCCACTTGTATGGTAGTTTCTGTGTGTAAAAAGTCTCTTCTCAGCAAAAATTCTTTTTAGGCGTACATTTTGTGGCAGATTATCAGTGATGACACTACAGACATAGATAAAGCCCTGATTTCCCAGAATGAGGCTCATCAAAGAATGATTTAATTTGGAAACATGTTTTTAAGCTTGAAATACAGATCAGTGCGCAAAAGACACTCTCACCTCATCACCAGATGCAAGTAAAATAAGGTCGCGCTCTGTGTGTAAGAGGGTATTCAATTCAGGCTGCACAGGTTAATCAGGGACGACACTTCCTGCCTGTAGTGATTTTTTGCTAAGAAGAGAGTCAGTTTAAACAAAAAATATCATGAATGCAGAAAGTGTTGTCCCTGATTAGCCTGTGCAAACTGCAAAAGCTAATCAGGGTTGACACGTAAAGCACAATTGAACCCCCTTTGCACAGAGCACTGCCAAAAAGGTTTTTGGTACATAATGAATTTCATGAAGATAGCACACCTCTGGTGTGTACATTATTTTGTCCAAGATACAGTTTCTTACATATTCTAAATCTGTATTTGTCAATATTTCTATATGTTCATGTAAATATACTTGCAAAATCACACACATATTGACTTTTTTATTTTACTTTAACTATAATTTAATCTGCTTGTAACACATCAACTTTAAGCTATAAACAAATGCACATTTATGAAATAATTTTAATTTCACATAGGCTTTAACTGTACAACTAAAGAGTCAATAAGAAATTAATGCATGATTTCAATCAAGTGCCATGTTTCTGTTTTTCTTGCTGAGTTGAGGAATGTTGATGGGGTTTACATGGTAAATTCTCCATAAAATATGTCATAAATAGACTGAGAATCAGAATGCCAATAAATGATAATGACCTGATACATGACATGAAATGTATCACTGACGGGATATATGACATAATGTCTCCCTGACCTGATATATGACATGAAATGTCTCACTGATCTGATATATGACATGAAATGTCTTAATGACCTGATAAATGACATGAAATGTCTCTTATCTGATACATGACATGTACTGTCTCATCGACCTGATATATGACTTAAAATGTCCTACTGACCTGATATATGACATTTAATGTCTCACTGACCTGATATATGACATTAAAAGTCTCTCTGCCCTGATATATGACATGAAATGTCTCACTGACCTGATATATGACATGAAATGTCTCACTGACCTTAATATCTGACATGAAATGTCTCACTGACCTGATATATGACACGAAATGTCTCACTGACCTTATATATGGCATGAAATGTCTTAATGACCGGATAAATGACATGAGATGTCTTTCTGACCTTATATATGACATGAAATGTCTTACTGGCCTGATATATGATATGAAATGTGTTTCTGACCTGATATATGACATGAAATTTCTTACTGACCTGATATATGACATGATCTGTTCAACTGACCTGATATATGACATGAAATATCTTAATGACCTGATACCTGACATGAAATGTCTCACTGACCGGATATATGACATGAAATGTCTCACTGACCTGATATATGACATAACATGTCTTAATGACCTGATAAATTACATGAAATGTCTCACTGACCTGATACATAACATTAGTGTCTCACTGACCTGATATATTACTTAAAATGTCTTATTGACCTGAAATATAATGTTGAATGTCTTACTGACCTTATATATGACATGAAAGGTCTTACTGACCTGAAATATGACATGATATGTCTCACTGACCTGATATATGACATGAAATGTCTTAATGATATGATACATGACATGAAATGCCTCACTGACTGGATATATGGCATACAATGTCTATCTGCCCTGATATATGACATGAAATGTCTCACTGACTGGATATATGACATGAATGTCTAAATGACCTGATATATGACATGAAATGTCTCACTGACCTGATATATGACATTAAATGTCTTACTGGCCTGATATATGACAAGAAATGTCTTTCTGACCTGATATGTGACATGAAATGTCTTACTGACCTGATAAATGACATGAACTGTTCAACTGACCTGATATATGACATTAAATGTCTTATTGACCTGAAACATGACATGAAATCAATCACTGACCTGAAAAATGACATGAAATATATCAATGACCTGATACATGACATGAAATGTTTCACTGACCTGACATATGACATGAAATGTCTCCCTGACCTGATATATGGCATGAAATGGCTCACTTACCTGATATATGACATGAAATGTCTAAATGACCTCATGCATGACATGAAATGTCTCATCGATCTGATACATGACATGAACTGTCTCACCGAACTGATATATGACTTAAAATGTCTTACAGGTCTGATATACGACATTAAATGTCTTACTGACCTGATATATGACTTTAAATGTCTTACTGACTTGAAATATGACATGTCTTAATTACATGAAATATGACTTGAAATATCTTACTGACCTGATATATGACATGAAATGTCTCACCAACCTGATATGTGACATGAGAAGTCTAACTGACCTGAAATATGACATGAAATGTCTTACTGACCTGAAATATAACATTAATGTCTTACTGACCAAATACATGACAGGAAATATCTCACTGACCTGATTTATGACATGAATGTCTTACTGGCCTTAAATATGACATTAAATGTCTTAATTACCTGATACATGGCATCAAATGTCTCAGTGACCTCACATTTGACATGAAATGTCTTACTGACCTGATTCCTAACATAAAATGTCTTACTGATTTAATACATAATAGACATGTAATATGTACCTTTTTCGTTGGTGCAATCTTTTGATGAATGTGATTGAATGTGTATCACAATAAAATATTAGCAGAAACATCGTCATTAAATCAGTCGCAAGACATGTAAGCAGTGCATTGCAATTAATATGACAAGACAAAATTAATAGATTGTCTGGTTTAATGTCAAGACTTGGTTAATGAATGGTGACCTAGAATTTCATTTTGAATTTAAAACCATTTCGTCAAGCAATGTTTTAATTTTCCTCCCATACAAAATATAATGTAAGTAATATAAGTGAAGTTTCATTTAATAAAGATTTGTTATGCCCCCGGATCAAATAACGAGGGGGGGGGGTATATTGTTTTGGGCCTGTCTGTCTATCACTGTGTGTGTCTGTTAAAAAACTTAACCTTGGTCATAACTTTTGCAATATTGAAGATAGCGATTTGATATTTGGCATACAAGTGTATCTCATGGAGCTGCACATTTTGGAGAAAGGTCAATGTCAAGGTCATCATTCAAGGTCAAAGGTCAAATATATAGCTTTAAAGCGCAGTAGGGGGCATTTCACAAACACAGCTCTTGTTTTAAGCTTACCTGAGCACAACGTGCTCATGGTGAGCTTTTGTGATCGCCTTTTATCCGTTGTCCACCATCCATCGTGCGGCGTCAACATTTGCCTTGTTAAAACTTTAGAGGCCAAATTTATTGTCCAATCTTCATGAAATTTGGTCAAAAGATTGGCCTTAATGATATCTTGGATGAGTCGGAAGATGGTTATGTTTGCTTTAAAAACACTGCTGCCAAGGGGCAGGGCATTTTTTGCCTTATATGGCTATATATGGCTATAGTAAAACCTTGTTAACACTCTAGAGGCCACATTTATTGTCCGATCTTCATGAAGCTTGGTCAAATAATTCATCCAAATAATATCTTGGACGAGTTCGAAAATGATGCCCGTTGGTTGAAAAACATGGCCGCCAGGGGGTGGGGCATTTTTCCTTATATGGCTATAGTAAAACCTTGTTAACACTCTAGAGGCCACAGTAATTTTCTGATCTTCATGAAACTTGCTCAGAAGATTTGTCCCAATGATATCTTGGATGAGTTCAAAAACGGTAACCTTGACTTGAAAAACATGGCTACCAAGGGGCGGGGCATCTTTCCATATATGGCTATATATGGCTATAGTAAAATCTTGTTAACACTCTAGAGGCCACATATATTTTCCGATCTTTATGAAACTTGGTCAGAAGATTTGTCCCAATAATATCTTGTTATCTCAGGTTAGCGACTTTGGGCCTTTCAAGCCCTCTTGTTTATTAATTCTTATCCTTTTAACATAAATACTCCTTAAAATTATCAGATTTTGATTTTTTACTCATCAATTAAAAATTTCATGAGTGAAATATCCCTCAGCTGAAAAAATTATCTGGAGCTCTGCATGTACTGACTTCACTAAATCCAATTACCTATAAATATTATATTAAATTACTGCACTCGTTCTGTTTTGATGTAAAACACAACTTTCTTTGTAGAGTAAACATAATAAAGAAAATAGAGAAATGAATCTTCAGACCCTTTTTAAGTTCAGAGAAATTTTTGTAACCATCCATTTTTAGTTGGTCGCGTTAGCGGCCGACTAAATTTACAGAGCATGTTTTGCAAATCAGTATTGCTTAGCTACGCTCAGGACGGTAACTCACTCGCTATGAACGATTACTGCTGCCTGTCTGCACTGCAGACGACAAATGCTTAGGAGCGTCTGCTCTACTACTGCAGTGTGTGTATTTACCAGCTTGTAAGACGACATTAGCAAGTCTAGTGTTTATCATTGAAAGCTGTACATATTGGCTGCTTTCAGGAAAAACGGGGCTTAATACATGTCAAATAAGATAAGCCTGTGCACACTGATTAGCCTGTGCAATGCGCACAAGCTTATCAAGGACGACAACCACAAACAACTTCAGTGCCTTCAGCGCTATGATTATTATACTATTGAGGCAATATACCAATTGCTATATAACAGAGAATTACAGTTGTAATTGTTCAATGGCCGCTCCCTTTCCAGCCATATCGGCAAGAAAGGGATTCACATTTATATTGTATCAATATTTGCTCTATGTCTCGACTTTACTTGCTGCAAAATTTCTTAGCGGGTCACAAAATTTAACCCTTTGCATGCTGGGAAATTTGTCGTCTGCTAAAATATCGTCTGCTGAATTTCTAAACTTAGCATTTTCTTCATTTTTATGTCCCCCACTATAGTAGTGGGGGACATATTGTTTTTGCCCTGTCTGTCTGTTGGTCTGTTGGTCTGTTGGTCCGTTGGTCTGTTGGTCTGTTTGCGCCAACTTTAACATTTTGCAATAACTTTTGCTATATTGAAGATAGCAACTTCATATATGGCATGCATATGTATCTCATGAAGCTGCACATTTTGAGTGGTGAAAGGTCAAGGTCAAGGTCATCCTTCAAGGTCAGAGGTCAAATATATGTGGCCAAAATCGCTCATTTTATGAATACTTTTGCAATATTGAAGATAGCAACTTGATATTTGGCATGCATGTGTATCTCATGGAGCTGCACATTTTGAGTGGTGAAAGGTCAAGGTCAAGGTCATCCTTCAAGGTCAGAGGTCAAATATATGTGGCCCAAATCGCTTAATTTATAAATACTTTTGCAATATTGAAGATAGCAACTTGATATTTGGCATGCATGTGCATCTAATGGAGCTGCACATTTTGAGTGGTGAAAGGTCAAGGTCATTCTTCAAGGTCAGAGGTCAAATATATGTGGCCCAAATCGCTTATTTTATGAATTCTTTTGCAATATTGAAGATAGCAACTTGATATTTGGCATGCATGTGTATCTCATGGAGCTGCACATTTTGAGTGGTGAAAGGTCAAGGTCAAGGTCATCCTTCACAAGGTCAAGGTCATCCTTCAATGTCAAACATAATATAGGGGGACATTGTGTTTCACAAACGCATCTTGTTTTCAAAGAATACTATCAGAATAGCAAACAGTTTGGATCCTGATGAGACGCCATGTTCTGTGGTGTCTCATCTGGATCCAAACTGTTTGCAAAGTCCTTCAAAATTCGGTTCCCGCACTGAAAGGGTTAACAGTGTCCACTTAGAAAATTGGCAGGGAGAAAAGTGGAGATAATTAGAGCACTGTCATAGTAATATGAACTAAACACATCACTTTCTTGCTGATATGGCGGGAAAGTGAGCAACATTTAAACATTTTATACAAGTCATAAAGGGTATTAATCGGCGAAAAAACTCTAACTCGGCATGGACATCGCCACCTTGTTTGTCATGTGATTTTGTAACCTCCACTGTATAATAAAAATGATAAAAGCTGGTGTCACTGTGAACACTATTTCATCCTAAAATTTAGAATAATTTGTATTTCTTTTGGTCTTGAAAATGATGAAAGCGGGTGTATACAAATATGTAACTTTTATCAAATGCAACAGATTTGTAATACATAAGTCACAGACTATGTACAAAATTTCATTATAGTCAGTCATATGTGATAGTTTGTGGTAATTTGTATGTCGAACGTCAGAACATGTTTTCATTACTAGTTGTTTACTAAACCATCAGAAAAATTGAGAAATATATAACACATGAGATATATTTCAAGAGAAATGTCAATAAAATATGGCACATTTTTAGCATGTTTGGGATCATGTTAACCTATTCAGGGCTTAACACTAACTTTGTTTCAACTAGCCTATACAGGCTAGTAAATGCAGAACCTACTAGCCCTGACTAATCTTTCATGTGCCCTGACCCATGTATTATCAAAACCTTTATATTTATGCCCCCCTTCGAAGAAGAGGGGGTATATTGCTTTGCTCATGTCTGTCGGTATGTGGGTCTGTCGGTCCGTCCACCAGGTGGTTGTCAGACGATAACTCAAGAACGCTTGGGCCTAGGATCATGAAACCTCATAGGTACATTGACCATGACTCGCAGATGACCCCTATTGATTTTGAGGTCACTAGGTCAAAGGTTAAGGTCACGGTGACCCGAAATAATAAAATGGTTTTTGAATGATAACTCAAGAACGCATACGCCAAGGATCATGATACTTCATGGGTAGATTGATCATGACTCGAGATGACCCCTATTGATTTTGAGGTCACTAGGTCAAAGGTCAAGGTCACGGTGACCCGAAATAGTAAAATGGTTTCCGGATGATAACTTAAGAATGCATACGCCTAGGATCATGAAACTTCATGGGTAGATTGATCATGACTCGAGATGACCCCTATTGATTTTGAGGTCACTAGGTCAAAGGTCAAGGTCACGGTGACCCGAAATAGTAAAATGGTTTCCGGATGATAACTCAAGAATGCATACGCCTAGGATCATGAAACTTCATGGGTAGATTGATTATGACTCGCAGATGACCCCTATTGATTTTGAGGTCACTAGGTCAAAGGTCAAGGTCACGGTGACCCAAAATAGTAAAATGGTTTTCGGATGATAACTCAAGAACGCATATGCCTAGGATCATGAAACTTCACAGGTAGATTGATCATGACTCGCAGATGACCCCTATTGATTTTAAGGTCACAAGGTCAAAGGTCAAGGTCACGGTGACCCGAAATAGTAAAATGATTTTCGGATGATAACTCAAGAACGCTTTTGCCTAGGATCATGACACTTCATAGGTACATTGATTGTGACTCACAGATGACTCTTATTGATTTTCAGGTCACTAGGTCAAAGGTCAAGGTCACAGTGACAAAAAACGTATTCACACAATGGCTGCCACTACAACGGACAGCCCATATGGGGGGCATGCATGTTTTACAAACAGTCCTTGTTATCATTCAACTTGTATTTTCTTGTGCGTGGATATGCGCAATCATGATTCAATCACTCTTATAAGCTTGCCTTACTAATGCTAATGAATTCAATATTCATCTACTTAAGACATCTATTTGTAATCTTCACGCCATTTCCGGAGAAATTTCCTTGTTTTTTTCCCTCAGTCTTTCTCTTACTTTCCTCCTTCCCTTTTCTTTTCTTATCTGAGGAACCCCCATCCCCACCCGTAAAGCCAAACTTAAACAACGACATGAATATTAAAACCTTTTTTACATAGATTGCAGCGGTTGCCGTCTGACGACAAAGAGTGAATGAATCTTAGGTGTCGCAAAATAACGTGTTACGGTAGTCGTAACAATTTTACAGGGTTAACTCTCTACTAAAGGCGGGATCAACCATTAATATTAGTTTTGCTAATTTAATTGAGTAAAAAGGATAGTCAAAACACTTCCAATGGATCAAACAAATTAAAAAGATCCCAAGAAAACACTATGAGGAAACCAATATCGAGAAAACACTATGAGGAAACCAATAAAAAAACTGTATCTAGAGGACTTCCGTTTAAAAATAGGTACTGAAGTGTTTTATCAGGAAAACGGCCGGGGATTTTCTGAATTGTCGGCCTCTTTTTGATTGCAATCAAGGGGTTCCAAATATATTTCGAGATACGATCCGTTTGTTGTCTCCAACTTCACTCTGGGATTGAATTGTCATCTGATCATACTGTATTAAGATTTTTGCATCTTTGAAAAGCTTATTTAAAACACAGTTTATTGATATAGAACACATAATCCCGCCCAAAATACACACGACCGGTCGGGCATGATTCTGGGACATTGGCTAGCCCGGACCTAGGTACAGGCAGTGAATGTCGTTTGGACGTGCCTTAGTGTTAAGCCCTGCCTATTGTAATCACATTCAGTAGCAACATGTTGTATGATTGATAATGATTGAGCAACCCCAAAAAACACTCAAGATTGGCACATTATTCAGGGTTTTTTTGGCCAGATTTTATGGACGAGATTGAGCTATATTCCTAATCGCAAAAAAGTATACTTTTTACCAAAATTTGCTAAAAAATTCCCAATAGAAAAAAAATGATAATGACATCGGCTGTTTCACTTTTTAACAACGCATTGTCCAATCCGGTCTCGTACGGGATTTAGACTATACCTCAATTTGGATAACATGGGCATTATTCGTGTGCCAGATATTCTTTGTGTTGTTCAGGTCCTTATTATATTTGTAATGAAATTCAGGCGTTTTATGATTCGGCTGAATGGAAAACAAATATGTCGCACAATTTGAAATATTATGTGAAAAAGATTCTTAAGCAAAAACCTGGCAAAATGAAACCTTTTTTTTTTAAGCAAGCGTCATTAAATAAACAAAGAAAATCTTGTCTAAATGAAAAATGAAAATCCAGTTTAATAATTTGATTTTGATTATTTGATTTTACATTTTTCTGTTTTCAGTTCTAACTGAGCCCGAGGGTCACGTTCATGGTCACCACACGAGTTACCATGGCAACCACATGTACATAGACAACATGGTGCTGGCAAACGCCAACTCATCGCTGTATATGATGGACCACGACATGCATGTCCCTTCACAACATGATATGGCTTATGACATGCAGATGACGATGGGCGAGCGCGTCATCACATCAAGCACTGGGAATGATTCCAAGAAGAAGAAGAATGGGGGCCTCGGGGTTGTCGGGAAAAGTATTGAGGAGGAGTTGTGTCGAATATGTGGGGATCGGGCTTCAGGGTATCATTACAACGCTCTCAGCTGTGAAGGATGCAAAGGTAGGAGGATGAGCCTTGATGGGAAAACAAAACAGGCTTAATTTTGTGCCTAAAACTGGTGCACTTTGCACTATTAAACATTAATAATTTACTCATAATACCGCCACAAACAAAGTTTAGTGGGGCATATAGGAGTGGACTTGTCTGTCGGTCGGTCTGTCGGTCGGTCTGTATTAAGTGTCCGCTCTCTAATTCAAGTTGTTTTCATCCGATCTTCACCAAACTTGGTCAGAAGTTTTGTCTAGATGATTTTTAGGTCAGTTTAAAAATGGGTCATCCCAGGTAAAAAACTAGGTTTCGGGGTCACTTAGTGCGTTGAAACATTCAGCATGTTATCCACTCTCTAACTCAAATAGTTTTCATCAATTATCTTTACCAAACTTGGTCAGAAGTTTTATCTAGATGATCTCTACGCAAATTTTTAACATGGGCCATGCGAGGCCAAAAACAAGGTAACAAGGTCACTAAGTGTGTTTTTAGCTCACCTGAGCACAATGTGCTCATGGTGAGCTTTTGTGATCGCCTTTTGTCCGTTGTGCGGCATGCGGTGTCAACATTTGCCTTGTAAACACTCTAGAGGCCACATTTATTTTCCAATCTTCATGAAATTTGGTCAGAAGATTGATCTCAATAATATCTTGGATGAGTTCGAAAATGGTTACTTTAACCTGAAAAACATGGCTGCCAAGGGGCGGGGCATTTTTCCTGATATGGCTATATATGGCTATAGTAAAATCTTGTTAACACTCTAAAGGCCACATTTATTGTCCGATCTTCATGAAACCTGGTAAGAAGATTCATCCCAATAATATCTTGGACAAGTTTAAAAATGATGCCGGTTGGTTGAAAAACATGGCAACCACGGGGGCGGGGCATTTTTCCTTATATGGCTATAGTAAAACCTTGTTAACACTCATTAGAGGCCACATTTATTTTCAGATCTTCATGAAACTTGGTCAGAAGATTTGTCCCAATGATGTTTTGGATGAGTTTGAAAGTGGTTTCGGTTGCTTTAAAAACATGGCCACAAGGGGGCGGGGCATTTTTCCTTAAATGGCTACATGTATCTTTTGCTTTATTAAAACCTTGTTAACACTCTAGAGGCCACATTTATTGTCCAATCTTCATGAAATTTGGTTGTCTGATCTTTTTTAAACTTAATCAGAAGATTCAACCCAAAAATATCTTGGATGAGTTCAAAAATGATGCCGGTTGCTTTAAAAACATGGCCACCAGGGAGCGGGGCATTTTTCCTTACGGATTTACATGGCTGTAGTAAAACATTGTTAACACACTAGAGGCCACATTTATTGTCCAATCTTCATGAAATTTGGTCAGAAGATTTAACTCAATGATTTCTTGGATGAGTTAGAAAATGGTTACGTTTGCTTGAAAAACATGGCTTTTTTCCTTTTAAGGCTATATAAGCCTATAGTAGAACCTAATTGTTAACCCTCTAGAGGCCACATTTGTTGAATGATCTTAATGAAACTTGGTCAGAAGATTCATCCCAATAATATCTTGGACGGGTTAAAAAATGATGCCAGTTGGTTGAAAAATATGGCCGCCAGGGGGCAGGACAGTTTCCTTATGTGGCTAATATAGTAAAACCCTGTTAACACTCTAGAGGCCTCATTTATTTTCAGATCATCATGAAACTTGGTTAGAAGATTTGTCCCTATGATATCTTGGACAAGTTCCTAATTGTTTCTGGTTGTTTTAAAAACATGGCCACCAAGGGGTGGAGCATTTTTCCATAATGGCTATATATGACTTTAGTAAAACCTTGTTAACACTCTAGAGGCAATATTTATTGTCCGATCTTCATGAAACTAAATGTTCAGAAGATTTGTCCCAATGATATCTTCGATGAGTTCGAAAATGGTTCTGGTTTGTTGGAAAACATGGCCGCCAAGGGGGCGGGGCATTTTTTTCCTTATATACATGTAGCTTTAGTAAAACCTTGTTAATACTCTAGAGGCCACATTTATTGTCCAATCTTCATGAAATTTGGTGAGAAGATTTGTCCCAATGATATCTTGGATGAGTTTGAAAATGGTTCCGGTTTGTTGAAAAAAAATGGGCACCAGTGGGCAGTGCATTTTTCCTTATATGGCTATATGGCTATAGTAAAACCTTGTTAACACTCTAAAGGCCACATTTATTGTCTGATCTTCATGAAACTTGGTCACAAGAATTGTCCCAATGATATCTTCGACAAATTGAAAATTGTTCCAGTTGGTTGAAAAACATGGCCACCAGGGTGCGGGGCATTTTTCCTTATATGGCTATTGTAAAAACTTGTTAACACTCTTTAAGTCACATTTTTAATCCAAATTCATTAAACTTGGTCAGAATATTTGTTTAATGATATTTTGGATGTGTACGAAAATGTATCCAGTCTGTTGAAAAACGTTGCCACCAGAGTGTTCAATATTCATGAAAAATGGTTAGAACATTTGTTCTAATGACATCTTGGGCTGCACAGAACAGGTCAGTTCCTTTAAATCTCAGGTGAGCAACTTTTGGCCTTTCAGGCCCTCTTGTTTAACATTAAGCATGGTGTCCTCTCTCTAATTCAAGTAGTTTTTATCGGATCTTTACCAAACTTGGTCAGAAGTTTTATCTAGATGATCTTAAGGCCAAGTTCCAACATGGGCCATGCCAGATCAAAATCTAGGTCACTGGGTCACTTAGTATGTTTTACACATTCAGCATGGTGTCTGCTCTCTAATTCAAGTAGTTTTCATCCGATTTTCACCACACATGGTCAGAAGTTGTATCTAGATGATGTGAAGGTCAAGTTCGAACATGGGCCATGCCAGGTCAAAAACTAGGTAACGGGGTCACTTAGTGCGTTTTAAACATTTAGCATGGTGTCTGCTGTTTTTTGTGAAACAACATGCAAAATATTCTGTGTCAATGCGGCATGTGGGGGTATTTGTCATGTCTGTGACAAAGCTCTAGTTGATATGGAAGGCTCATCATGCACAACACTTTCCACCTTGACTGGATTTTCATATACAAGAAACCTTCTCTGAACAAAAAATTCCTCAAAAGCAGAAAGTTTCAATCATATTTGCCTTTGCAGTCTGCACAAGCTAATCATAAGGACAACTCTTAATACTTTGCATGCTGGGAAATTTGTCGTCTGCTAAAATGTCTTCTGTTGAATTTCTAACATTAGCATTTTCTTCGAATTTTTTTCAAAGAATACTATCAGAATAGCAAACAGTTTGGATCCAGATGAGACGCCACGTTCTGTGGCGTCTCATCTGGATCCAAACTGTTTGCAAAGGCCTTCAAAATTCGGTTCCCGCACTGAAAGAGTCAGGCTCATAAGTTGAAAGTCTTTGTTTTATGTTCCTTTTCAAATGATAAAATGTCTTACTCAGGTGTTGAAACTCAATGTTAGGTTTTCATATTCTTTTCAAATCTATATATTGAACTTCTGCTTTTATGTTGTTTTTTATTCTTCTGTAAAATGTATCAATTGCTTATTTTGTGTCACTTGAAATATTATTATAGTTAAATAAGTTTTAACACACAAAAAAATGTTTCCTTGTTTTCATTATGACAAGATACAGATAGTGAACAGACAACTTAAGTTAACTAATTTTAAATTATTGAAGTTTTCATGGATTTTCCATAGTTCATGAACATAATGTAAGATTTGGAAGATTTGTGTGTGTCTGCTTCACTTTTTGTCATCTAGACCCCTTATATACGGGGGGGGGGGGGGGGGGGGGGGGGTACATGAACTGTTCTTAAGACACGTTCATGAACAGTTTATGAATTTTTGTTGAACACTTCAAAGTTCATGAACAATTCTTCATCTAACCATAAATACTTAGTAATGAACAATTATTTCTGATGACTTTTCTGAGACAGACTTTGAGGATCCATCATGAATAATTCATGAATTCCTTTGTGCTAGATGTTTCATAAATAATTTTGAAAGTAATATTGAAATGTCTAGCATACTAATCTTGTAGATTTGTGAAACCTGTGAAGTTAGTATGAATATGCATAGTATTTTCACCACTGTAAGTAAGAGTTCTTGACCTGTTCTAGAGAATTTACGAGTATCAAATACCCGGGGGGGGGGGGGGTATATAGGGGTGTGCTGATTTTATGGGGTGTGTTTTTCAACTAAAATTATAGATATGGGTATGGTTTTGAGCATCTAAGTATAGATATGGGTGTTGAAATCAGAAATTTGCGTGTATATAAATGCATATAGATTTAAAAGTATCAGTATCAAAATGGGTATTATAAATGTCATTCTTGTATATAAATGGGTATCAAAAAGTAAATTTCAGTAGCGGGAAAGATATAATAGCAAATTCAATAAGTATACTGTATTGATATGAAAGAGATAAAATTTATAGTATGAAATGTGTCCAATTTATCAAATTCTAGTATTTAAATGGGTCCAGTTTATCAAACTTCTTGTATTGAAATGGGTCCACTTTCACAATGGTATCGTATACAAATGGGTATGCTTTAAAAAAAATCTTGTATCAAAATGGGTCTACTTTATCAGAGTTCCGGTATAAAAATGGGTCACATTTCGGCAGTCTCAGCGGGACACCCCTACCCTAAAATTTGGGAAGTATACCCCCCCCCCAAGTTCAAGTTCAAGCTCATCATGTTTATCTTCATTAAAAGAAAACAAATTGTTTCAGATTTGAAGAAATCATTCACTCTTTTTTTTTGCATTGACATATCTCAATGAAAATTGGAATATAGCAAAAGTGCATAGATTATCTAAGCTTGGCATTGTTACATTGTTTGGTCATAGTCATGATCAGTTTTACTAAAAATAGAAAACATTTTCCAATCTATAATTTTAAATGTTGATGAAGATATTGCACTGAACTTGTGTTGGCACCGTGTATGAAGAAATAGCCTGGAATCAGTAAACCCTGATCATAGTTTTTAAGGTGTGGACAAAGATTAAGCTGTTCCGGTCTGCTGATACCTAAAGACAGCAGCAATAATCCAAGCATGATAATTGAGCTGTTGTTTTACATCTGACAACATATGGTTGTGTGGGCGCAATTTAGATAAGTCAGATTATCCCAAACACAATTTTTTATGGATGGCCTAATGTTGTGTTATTTTGTTGTTTTTCATGATAATGATTATTATGCTGATGATACTGGTCATTTATTCGCAATCTTGAACAACAACTCAAATTTTATTGTATTATTCCAATACCATATTTCTATTTCAACTGATTGTTATGTTTTGATTTTTTCAGAAAATCACTCTGTGATGTTTACCATGTTAAACAAGAAGAACTTTTACATGTTAATCTTTAATTGTCTTATCATCAATCATACATGGCATTTTAGCTGCGGTAATTGGAATTTCTCCATTAAATTTTGAATCAATCATAAGTGACTTACTTGTATTAAACTTTGTATTGACAGTTTCTAATGTGCAGTAGAGACAACCAGCTACAGTGGTTAACTAGGTTGTGCAGTAGAGACAACCAGCTACAGTGGTTAACTAGGTTGTTCCATTAGAGTTGTCTTCCAGTAATTAAAACAACAACAACTAAAATTAATACATGTATGTGTGTTTGCTTATACAATGGCTGTGAAATTAATTTGTAAGCTTTATTGTAATAAAAACATAGAGAATACTAGGTTAGCGTTGAATACAGAGAAGTTTATGTTGCGAGGCTTAGAACGCAAGAGCGCATGCCTTGGCGAGCGCTTTCGGTGTTCGAGCCAAGCAACATAAACTTCTCTGTATGCAAAGCTAATCCTAGTATTCTATTTATCCCATTAGATTTTTTTCAACGTGACATTTAACATAAATAGATCTAATCACCTTAACAATAATTTTAATTCAGTCTTAAAAGCGCTTAAAATCTAACAAATGTAACCATGCGTAGTGATAAACATGTATTTGTTCTGGTACGCAAAATAGTCTTTAAAAAATTCACACACAAACTGTAAAACAAGTAAAAATATCACCATATGCCTCGATTCAATTTTACACAGTATGCGAATTGTAACACATTACGACCGCGAAAAGAAGATTTTACTTTACTATAATTCATTTTATTTTCGAAAGAAAATGATCAAAATCCAATATGGCGGCGATTGCTCCTGACAAAATTATGTCGTCAACATACATGTACACCATCGACGACCTAGTTCTGGCTTCCATAACTTAAAATGTCGCTTTTTATGATTTTTGACTGGCGCGACTTTGTACAGGTCTGTCAATACTATGGAAACTGTACGCTGAAGTTTCTTTAGCTATCGACGACCTTGACAATTTTGACGAGTAAACAGACAATTGCAGCGACTGACACTATTGACTTAACATACAGGGCAATACGTTTTCCGACTTCGGACGACGAATTTAAGGACGCGCAGAACGTGTTTTTTTATATAATGTTATGGGTATGCCGTGAGTGATCCTATGCATCAATGGCACCCATGTTAAAATCATTTCCCCGAGGACAGGGAACGACAAAAGTACAAACAAAAACCAAAACACGTTGGAACTAGTATCTTACCTTTAATTATCCTTTAAAATCCATCTAATAATCTATTTAACTCAATAATTGACGATTTTGCACCTAGGGTCTTTAATAATTATTTTAGCATAGTTAAATAAGATATTTATGCCGTCCTACTACTATATTCAAATGAGTTTATGAACTCAATAAACTTCTTCTTCGTCACACGCTACGTCATGTACTCTACATTACTGCTGTTTAAATGAACTGGAGCAGTTTATCTAATAATAGCCGTTGGTAAACTCAGTTGCATTTGCAGATTTCTGCATATAAACATAATTATGTTGAGACTTGCACAATGTTATATTTATGCCCCCCTTCGAAGAAGAGGGGGTATATTGCTTTGCTCATGTCGGTCGGTCTGTCGGTCGGTCCGTCCACCAGGTGGCTGTCAGACGATAACTCAAGAGTGCTTGGGCCTAGTTATCTATGGTAAATGCCCTTATTGTACATGAAAATAATTTAATATATAAATACACAAAGAATGGAAAACATTCCAATACACAACAGATAAATGAGTAGATAATACCCGTGTACAAAATGGGACTTTCCCAATTCCAGTGTGGTGCTATTTTTACCATCTTATACTGTACACAGCTCTATGCCTAACTCGAATTAAATAGGAAAGAAAACATTGCAGATTATTATGCCCCCCTTCGAAGAAGAGGGGGCTTATTGCTTTGCTCATGTGGGTCTGTTGGTCTGTCGGTCGGTCTGTCTGTCGGTCGGTCCGTCCACCAGGTGGTTGTCAGACGATAACTCGAGAACGCTTGGGCCTAGGATCATGAAACTTCATAGGTACATTGATCATGACTCGCAGATGACCCCTATTGATTTTGAGGTCACTAGGTCAAAGGTCAAGGTCACGGTGACCCGAAATAGTAAAATGGTTTTTGAATGATAACTCAAGAACGCATACGCCTAGGATCATCAAACTTCATTTATGAATTGTGCGATATGTGTATGGCTTGCTGTACATTCTTAATTTTTAAGTTAAATGTCAAAAGTATATGCATGGATTATAATTAAACAATGCATATTACACGAAATAAGGAAAATGTGATCAATTGACAATTCAGATATGTCGATATACAGTATATGTAGAAAACATGTAAAATAAGTCGCGTTTATAATAAATCGTCAAAAAAAAATTGGGGAAAATGACGCAATAAGTATGTCATTTTATGACACCATCAATCAGCTGATTCATTATACGGATGGCGAAAAATTATGTCATATGACAAGATTTAAAGGTTGAGATCGTATAAATCAAAGCTTAAGTTTTCTCGACTTCGTTTCTTATGAAAAATCATTTAGTGGTAAAGTAAATATAAATGAAAAATAACAAAACAAAAATCGTGTAATTTTATATTTTATTTCAACATTTCTTTTGCAGAATATGTCATATATATATATTTCTGCAAAATATGCACATTTTCTTCCAATGGGTGACCTTAAAATTTGATCAATGAACCAAACAATATCGACCTTATTTTAGCGCATATCGCATTACGTCATTTGAAAAGTAGTCCGTGCACGCGACAGGTATATTCCACAGTGTTGAAGACAGGCAAGTATATTCCACAACCTGTTATACCGTCAATGTCGCGTTGAAAATTGGATAAAATTTCATTTTAAGCTTTAAGTTTAGTTGCAAAAAATTTATCTGAATATGAGCTGAGCTCTGGAAAAAACACTGGCTAAATGCACAGGCTTATCAGGAAAAACACTGGCTAAATGCACAGGCTTATCAGGAAAAACACTGGCTTAATGCACAGGCTTATCAGGAAAAGCACTGGCTAAATGCACAGGCTTATCAGGAAAAACACTGGCTTAATGCACAGGCTTATCAGGAAAAACACTGGCTTAATGCACAGGCTTATCAGGAAAAACACTGGCTAAATGCACAGGCTTATCAGGAAAAACACTGGCTTAATGCACAGGCTTATCAGGAAAAACACTGGCTTAATGCACAGGCTTATCAGGAAAAGCACTGGCTAAATGCACAGGCTTATCAGGAAAAGCACTGGCTAAATGCACAGGCCTATCAGGAAAAACACTGGCTAAATGCACAGGCCTATCAGGAAAAACACTGGCTTAATGCACAGGCTTATCAGGAAAAGCACTGGCTAAATGCACAGGCTTATCAGGAAAAACACTGGCTAAATGCACAGGCCTATCAGGAAAAACACTGGCTTAATGCACAGGCTTATCAGGAAAAACACTGGCTAAATGCACAGGCTTATCAGGAAAAACACTGGCTTAATGCACAGGCTTATCAGGAAAAACACTGGCTTAATGCACAGGCTTATCAGGAAAAACACTGGCTAAATGCACAGGCTTATCAGGAAAAACACTGGCTTAATGCACAGGCTTATCAGGAAAAACACTGGCTAAATGCACAGGCTTATCAGGAAAAACACTGGCTTAATGCACAGGCTTATCAGGAAAAACACTGGCTAAATGCACAGGCCTATCAGGAAAAACACTGGCTTAATGCACAGGCTTATCAGGAAAAGCACTGGCTAAATGCACAGGCCTATCAGGAAAAGCACTGGCTAAATGCACAGGCCTATCAGGAAAAACACTGGCTAAATGCACAGGCCTATCAGGAAAAACACTGGCTAAATGCACAGGCCTATCAGGAAAAAACACTTTCTGCCTCTAAGACTGGAATGTCACTGAGAAGAGACATCCTTTGACGAAAATATCCTTAAAAGTGCGCAAAGTGTCACTTTGATGAGCATGTGCGGACTGCACTTGTTAATCTGGGACAACACTTAATGCACATGCATTAAACCCCATTTTTCCACCAAAAATGCTTTTATGTTAGTAGAATAAGATTGCTCTTGTTTTTCCGCAGGTTTCTTCCGGCGTAGCATCACACGGACCGCGGCGTACCACTGTAAATATGGCGGAAATTGTGAGATGGACATGTGGATGCGAAGAAAATGTCAGGCCTGCAGACTACGGCGGTGTCGAGAGGTCGGAATGAAAGAAGAATGTAAGTAACAAATAATGGTCATGATTTTTTTTCTGTGGGAATAACTAATTTAGTGTCATATTTATCATAAGAATTTTTTTTATAATTTCAGTTGTTGTGTTTTTCCATTGAAAAAAATGTTGTTTTAAACAGTTATAAAATAAAATATTAAACACTCATTCTATGTTTAAACGGACAATTCAGTTTGAAAAAAGTCAATTTTTGAACTTCAATATATAGCATATTTAATAACACCATAATTCTAACACACATTTGGTAGATATTTTCCCAAAGTTTCATCATTTCAATATTTTTCAAGATATGTTAGTTTAAATGAATAAACTTTTAAATGCATGTTTTATTTAATAAAGTCATATAGAAGTTAAGGAAAACAACTTAAGTTAGAACAGCTTGCCTTTTAGAGAAATAAAAAACAAAAAAGTTCAGACTATTTTTAATAAACTTCACAACATACCACATACTTTGAAGTAATATATCTTTAAAATAATAAATGTACAACTTTAAACTGCACAGGCAACAGTAAACAGTACTTCAGTATTCCTACAAACATCTGTCTAGGGCATATTATCTTAGTATATCACTTGAATGACTGAGACCCAATTTGGTTATTGTCCCGTCCATACCCACAACTGTCCCGTCCATTACAAAACATTTGTAACAGAAAAACAATGCACCCATTCAAACAATTTACCAAAAATACTTACCAGAATCAAACTATAAGTAAATTATGAGTATAATACTGCAGATAAAGGTATTGATACCAATATAAAAACTATGTACAGCAACACTATTATAACTGATTAATAAAACATCGCCAAAATCTGGGCTAAAATAACAAACAATCAAATATTGAACTAGTCCAACATGTTTCAACTGTTTTAGAACAATATATGACTTTTAAAGGATAAAACAGCTAGTATACAAAATAATAAACTCCATGTGACAATGGTTCTTCATATCGATTATATCTGTCCAGTACATTAACATACAGGTATAATTGCAATAGCATAAGCTTCGGTCATTGTTATACCAACATGTTATCCAAATCATTTGAAACAAGGATATCAGCAAAACTGATGGATGCTACCCAATAATGCTTTGTCAATATATGGGTTAATTGTGTGGAAAAAAGTGTGACCTTGAGAAAATCTATTATTAGCCTCAGTGACCTTGACCCCAGGGACCTCAAACCTTATCAGAAGGTAGAGGTCCATGCAAGTTACCTACATGCCAAATATATAAGAGATCAGTCAAATATTGAAGGCGCTATGAGAAACTGTAACCAAAGTGTAACCTTGAGAAAATCTATTAATAGCCTTGGTGACCATGACCCCAGTGATGTCAAACTTCATTAAAAGGTAAAGGTCCATGCAAGGTACCTACATGCCAAATATGTAAGGATCGGTCAAATATTGAAGGCGCTATGAGAAACTGTAACAAAAATGTGACGAAAAATCTATTATTAGCCTTGATGACCTTGGCCTTGACCCCAGTGATGTCAAACCTCATCAAAAGATACAGGTCCATGCAAGGTACCTACAAGCCAAATATGTAAGAGATCGGTAAAATATTGAAGGCGCTATGAGAAACTGTAACAAAAATGTGACGGAAAAATCTATTATTAGCCTTGGTGACATTAACCTTGACCCCAGTGACCTCAAAACTCATCAAAAGGTAGAGGTCTATGCAAGGTACCTACATGCCAAATATGTAAGAGATCGAAAAAATATTAAAGGCGCTATGAGAAACTGTAACAAAAGTGTGACGTACAGAAGTACAAACTGGCAACTACCGTATACTTTCAATTGTAAGACGCAATTTTAAGACTCAAATTAATAAGTTACAGCGGGGGTAGCGTCTTATAAGCAAGATACTGGTGAAAATAAACGAAATTTTTCAAAATATCGAGTTTACTGGGCTAACGCTAGCCAAGTTGGACAATGTAAGTTGTTTTGAATTATCGTGGCAGCCATTTGCATTTTCTCTAATGTCTGTATTAGCCCGTACCGTGTATCGGAACGCTATGTTCAGTTACCGATTTACTTGTAAAAAAAGGTATCGTTATTGATTTTGTTGTCTATTATTTTTAATTTGAATTCTGCTATGTTTGGGGCATAAGACGTTTTATTGTCCGTGATTATTCTTGAAAAGTTTGTATCACCTGATTGTCTGCGCGCGACATCGTTAAAGGTCATATAAATTGGCCATTATAGTATACGTGTGTAAGCGGCGACACGATGCCAACATGCTTAAAACAACAACAAAATCAATTCTCAGTTACTGTCAATTGTTAAATAAACACGCTGCCGATTACAAGTGCTAGTTTGTATCACCTGATCGTCTTTGTTTGACGTCTTCAATTGTCAATTAAGACATAATTGGTAATTAGGGTATCCTCTGAAATAAGTTATCAGTTTGCAACTGTAAATTGTTAAATAAACACGTTTATTCAGACGACCCCCTAATGTCAATGACACCTTATTTATTAGGTGCCAACAACGGCGGCAGCAAAGAGCGACAGCATGCAATTATCCGCATATGGCTTTCTTCTTGACACGAGATTTCGATCTGCGCTTTCGAATCTATCACTCTATGATGCGATTGGCTAATTTTATGAAAGTAGATGTTACCTATTGTCGATAGACAATGGGCGTAAAATTAGCATAATCTAGGTAATAAAACTAAACACTTTCAAGTATCTGACATTTTGTTAATTTGATAATTATTTTTATTGCATGAATAATACTTGAAAATAAATTAAAACCCACTAATATATCATATAATAAACAAATATAATTTACTTTGTTGTTTCATTGTTTTATTTTTCAGACTTGCGTGTATTACTAATTGTATGCAGGGCGAGTTTGAAAAATTCTCAATGTGTTACTAATTGATGATTTTCTTTAACATTCTGCTGTTTTTCGGCTGATGAAAATGGCAAAATTTGACCGCGTCTTACACGCGGGTCAGTCTTAAATCCGCCCATTATAAAGTCCGAAGTCAGGATGCGTCTTATAAGCGAGGACATCTTATAAGCGCAAGTATACGGTATATGCTCCCCATATATATATATGGGGAGCATAAAAATCACTAACATAAACTACATGTGTAATAAAACTTTAGGGAAAAGCGTGTGTGACTATTCAGAACCTTTTCAAAATTAATACCATTACTTGTAAATGTACCAAAGCATATTCAACATCATGGCGCAATATAATTAAACAATATCAATAATGACATAGTTACAAAAAAGAAATCGATCCTTTCACTAGTCACATATGTTAAAACCTACAGAAACAATGCCAAAAACGTTCATAGCAGAATTGATGCGATATGAAACTGAAACTGATTGGAAAGGTAATATGGCAGTTAAAATGTCCATTAAGCTTGTCACTTCATTCTCAATTGACTGCATACTCGTACAAGGCTGTGGTAGTACTTCATTTCCTCTATCGCCAAGGCTCTCTCTATCACTTCCTTTCTGCTGTTGTTTCTTCTTTCTAAAGCGTTGTTGGCATTTTCTATTCCTCTCTCCAACTTTCCATTGCTTATCTTCATCCATCTGTGCCATTGGTGTGAAATAAATCTTCATACGGTTACGCTCTTGCCTTAACCACTCTTCCTCTCCTATCTGCTGTTTCTTGCGCTCTCGATATTCTCGCATACGCTGCGCTTTTGATTTCGCCATCCTGAAACAAACAGAAGTATCTGTCATGCAGTAAATGGGTTTAACTAAACATAAACCCAAGTTAGAAAATGGTAAAATTGGAAATAATGGACAGGACGAATTAAAAGGATGAATTAAAATGGACGGGACAATGAGATGATCACTTATAATGCTAATATTGTCATATATGTTCATGATTTTACAATATGTTTAAACAGACATAATATAGAACTGCTGCTAAAATGGCACTGTACTTTGTTAATATGCTTTATTTATGTTTCCTTTCAGCAAAAATTATGTGTAGTAAAATTATTCCATGCCTCAACTAAATTGTATTTGAAATGAATAGTATGCATAATTACCCTACCATCTAAATATTATTACAACATGGCTAAACTGACATTTAATATCATACGTGTTATGTGCCTGAGGCAGTAGAACAGACTATGCAAAATGATGTTTACACATGTTCAACACAAAATGAAAATACAATAGTAATTATTTAAAAAAATATGTTGTAGTAATCGGCGTTCAAGCACTTACCTATATTTATGAAAGTTGAAATGAACTGTAAAGATCTTGAAATTCTACCACCATTCAAACATTTGTCAACATCCGGTTTTATTTATCCCCACGCACATAAGTTAACCTAATTTTACAACTACCGGAAAGAAATGAGCGCTATATCAAAATACACTGGTGCCCTTCGTCTCGTCGATTATGTCCCGCTCATTACTTACCTTTTGTTTAAAATGAAAAATTGACCAGTTTTCTCCCAAAATGAATAAATAAATAAATGCGTACATTATGAATATACTTGTTAGCAATATAAATTTGATTGAGCATATCTGATAGATGCATATTACTTATTGTAGGACGCCTTAGACTGACGGACTCGTCCATTTTTGTTTTTTAATTACAGAACAAAAAATTAAAATT
This sequence comes from Dreissena polymorpha, assembly GCF_020536995.1. NCBI lineage: Eukaryota > Metazoa > Mollusca > Bivalvia > Myida > Dreissenidae > Dreissena > Dreissena polymorpha. The sequence continues at coordinate 66,369,454 of NC_068367.1, read as the reverse complement.
TAACGTACTGGTGCGTGAATTCTTATATCGTTTTGCACAGTTTTTGGTACTATTACAACATAACTATATATTTAAGCAATAAATCTGCACACTTAGCACTCGATACTTGCTACCGTTTGGAGATGATTCAGTGCATCATCGCAATGACTCGTCCATTACTTCACATTTGGCGACACATTCAATCAGCTCGATATTTTTTCAAAACAATGTGTTTTATTAAAATATACGATTTTATTGTTTGTAAAGCATCTCAAACTTGCTTAAGAAGTATATTTATGATATATTTTCAAATAAACCTGGTAGGATTGTGTACAAAAGTAAGTGTTTATTTCATCGGCGACATAGGGTTTTTGCTGAACCCGCTCCAAACAGAACACCGTGAACACATATTTCTGCAATGTTGATGATGTTTACTTTGGTTTTAAAAGTGTCAGGATATGTTCCTTTATTGAAAAATCAATAGTATACTCTATAACAAGGTATGTGGAATGGCGTGTGGTCATTTAAAGGCTGGAGACACCAATTGTAAGTTAAAAAATGGAATAAGTGTAAAATGTTTTGTGGACAACCGGGTAGATCTGACCAATGTGCGATTATGGGCAGGCTGATCTGGAGCTACCCTGTCAGCATATTATGTCCTGTTTTCAAATTAGGCAGCTTATAGGGAAGGTTTTCCAAGTATTGTTTCTTTATTAATCCCTTTTATTCCATGATGCAAAAGTTATTTCCCACTTTGATAAAGATTATCCATGAACACAATTCTGATCTCTAGACAGCATCCTTAGTATGTACCAGTTAATGTTGCAAAAATTATTAAAAATTCGTCCTAAAATGTCACACAAAAATTAGGGTTGGCCCAAACTATTAGGGTGGATAACACCATAACAATTGTGTTTTTGTTACAGCTTATTACGCCTTATAAAGCAGCATAATTAGCATCTTATGTTGCACTTGTAACATCTTCAAATAGAATGTGTTAACTTGAACATTTTTCCATACAACAACAATTCTAACATCTGTAGCAGGATTATTATATTAGCGTTTTTCATGAGACTTTCATCACATTAGTACCTTGTGTACTGATGCACAAAAACCCTGGGACATTGGGATTAAATGCAAGTGTTGTACCACATTAGCCTATGCAGTCTGCAGAGCTTAATCAAGGATGATACTTTCAAAGTCCCCTTAATATTCTAGATGGCATGTTATCATCAGAACAAAATCACTCATGGTATTCATGGGATAGACCCGCACCATGTGCAATGGAACAGAATATGCTGATTTAAGTGCTCCAGCCATTAGCTGCAATGGATGTTGGGTGCAGCACAGTGAGTCTGCCACGGTCATGTCCCACCTTGCCCAGAGGACCCCACCATGCCCTCGTTTGGTCAGAACACATTTTTGTATAGCCAATTTTATGATAACATTAAAAAGGAAATGTTAAATCTAATAAAAAAAGTTTTAATAATTGTAGACACAATGTTTTAAATGAAAGTATGCAGTATGAAATAAATAACAGGTAATATTGTAATATGCCACAGGGATTACACTGTGTTACAATTTTTGAGGGGGGGAGTTCATAAGTTCACCACACAGTATATGTACTCTACATTTTATTTACACACTACGAGAATAAATATATACACAATGAATAAGTCTCTCCTACTCCTTCTCTCTTTACATTTCAACGGTCCATTCCACTCTCCCCAGCCTCTCTCTCAACCTGGCTTTTCATACAATTCTGCCCACCCTCCCATATTTGGATGTGTGGACATACACAGATAGAACTTAGCATTTAATTGGTATTTATTATTGCAAGTGTTGACATATTTGACAAGCAGACTCTGCGAGCACCAGAACAGACCAGATTTGCTAATCTTTATAACAAAATGATGACCAACTGGTATCCTGTTCTGGTAACAAATGACCACCATGCCACATGGCATCAAACAGAGCAGTCTAAATTGAAATCATATACTAAAATTACAACACTCCCCTCACCTTAGCTTCTTAATTGTCCTCAATTAAGCCAAATAGTTGCATACATGACTAAATAGCCAGACTCACACTCACAACATATTAAACGGAAACTATTATCAAAACACTTTATATGAATATAATATTACATCACAAATCTACAGATACAAATAAACTATATGTATTATTAATACTTATATTAGAAACCTTCTACAAATAAGGAATTTTACAATGAGATGATGATACATTGTGATAATACATAACATCATAAGAATCATCCCTTTTAAATTACTTGTACATGATTAGAAACCTCCACAACAAGGAATATTACTTGTAAATTACTACATGACATGGCATTAAACATCCATATACATTGACTTGTATTGCAAATAACTTCTCAATAAAAATTACACAGATCTATCCATCAATATAATGAATCATTAAAAGTATTGTCCTTTTAATTAACAAGAAACACATTCAAAGAAATATTATTCTTCAACAACTTTATCTCCAACATCATGCATTACTAGTATATCTAAAACATCGTAACAGTTTTATTATATGAAAGCAAGAATATACATTCTTAGTCATATGCAAAGTAAACACTCTGTTTAATAAGCACATCTACAAAATCTTCTTTTATTGTCCAACTTATTACTTGAAAGTCTTAATATTTAGTTGCACATATTCACACAATCACACATATCACTATCACACAAGTCCTAAAATGCATCCGCGTTAAGTGCCTTACACTTATTACTTTAAATTAACATTAATGAATGTATAATTTAGGCACAACAATTTTGTTAAGTTCATACAATTATAAGTAGCAGTCGTCCTGCTTAATTGTCCTGTGCGCCTTACTTATTAAATGAACATATGGTTATATTATAAACAATTCTATAAGAATATGGCGCAATGTTTGATTCTGAAAAAGAATAAATCCAAGTGTACACGGTTTTAAATCCAGTGAAATTTTCAAACACTCCGTAAAAGTCACTTAATCCAACAAATTAGCACAAAATATATACCAAAGTCATTGGTTTGGAGTTATATACACTAAATTAAACACTATAAAAGCGCACACAGTGACACTACATTTTCTATTGTTACAGTGGAGACACACACATGTAGAATGATCCTGTCGGCTGACAGATTCTATTTCTGAATTTAAGTCGACATTTTCTTTCAACAATTAATTGGGGTCAAATTCTTGTAAAAATCCCAGTGTAGCACCTTTAACCAGCGTAACATTACTGGAAGAAGTATTCAGCAGTCTAATTGGTATTTGGTGGCTTTTAACTGTCCTTGGGGAGCTTAAAGTGTGCCCTAATGATATCCCATTTGTTGGCTGTTTATTTGACGAAGGGCATAGAATCCCAAGAGTTGAATTAATTGATATAAGATTTATTGTCTGTCCAGGTTTGATACACTCCGAATTGGCTGGAATTTTTACCTTGGCTCGTGATGTGACCCTAACTGCCCTGAGAGGTATTTTCTCAACAAATGTTGCACACCTCTTCCCATTCAAACGTAATCCACTTAATTGATAATCAAAGTCATACAGAAAATCCATACCAATAAGTCTGTCTTCACGAATTGGTGCAACAAACACGGTATATTCAAACCACTGTCCACATGATTTAAACTATATTTGATAAGGTCCTTCCCATACATTTGGTGTAGTTTTCTTTGATAGTCTTTAACATTTTGCAGTATTAATGCACAACCTAAAGTCCCCATTTAGCCATCAATTTCGAACACTAGGTGAATAACCAGAAACAGTATCTCTTGGAGGTCTTCGGCTGTCAGATTTAAGCCACTTCAAAACAACGCCAATATCTGGATCCTGCTGTTGGAGTCTGGTCATTCTCTCCGATGAACAGAAGACTTTGCTGAATTTGACTAGACTTTTTACAGAAGATGACATTTCACCTAATGCAGTCTTTCCGTCTTTATTCGGCATTTCATAATTTCTGTCATCCGCCTTCGAACTGTAATCTGCATCAGAGTTTTCAGAATGTTCACGGAAGCGCAGTCGGAATATCCGGTAGCGACGATATTTCCTAATTCTGAGTAACCCAAAATACATGAAACGTACACAGTTCAACAACTTCACCACCTGAAGCTGTAGCAGCAAGAAAATCCAACCCCAGAATCCGGATTCCTGAAGTTTTACTCTGGAAACTCTTGCTTTCGATGACCCCGAGATTTGCACAATCCTTTTTGCAAATAAAGGTACCGCGTCATCAAACTGAGAGAAATCTGACTAGTGCTTATGTTTCCTCAAACATGTGTCACATCCCTTACATGATGGCTCCTCTAGCGTTAGATGTCCTTCATAACACTCACATACTTCTGGTTCACTTGGTATTCGACTGAGGCTGTCCACATTAACATGTTTTCGGCCACTTCGGTGTTGTATCCGAAAATCATACTGCAATAACACTTCCAACCAGAGGGGATTGTTGTCACAATCACACTACTGAAGACATTTCCATCGATCCCTAAACTTTCTGTGATCATTCCGATTAGAATCCAGTCCAAACATGTCCACAGGTTCCACTAACCAGCTAGCAGCTAAATAAATCTTTTCCACGGGTTCCACTAACCAGCATGTGCTAAATAAATCTTTTTGGGCAACAATAACCGAAACTCCAAACATTGAAACAACACCAATAATCAAAATAAGACATTGTAACATTCCCATATGTCCAACCTCAATGAAACAGTCCCCTGATGATTTCGTAAGTCCAACAGCTCACTTTAATCCTGACACAATTATATAATAAGCACTTTCCTCACAAGCGTGTTAAATTCCTTATCCCGACGCTGCCACCAGTGTTACAATTTTTGAGGGGGGGAGTTCATAAGTTCACCACACAGTATATGTACTCTACATTTTATTTACACACTACGAGAATAAATATATACACAATGAATAAGTCTCTCCTACTCCTTCTCTCTTTACATTTCAACGGTCCATTCCACTCTCCCCAGCCTCTCTCTCAACCTGGCTTTTCATACAATTCTGCCCACCCTCCCATATTTGGATGTGTGGACATACACAGATAGAACTTAGCATTTAATTGGTATTTATTATTGCAAGTGTTGACATATTTGACAAGCAGACTCTGCGAGCACCAGAACAGACCAGATTTGCTAATCTTTATAACAAAATGATGACCAACTGGTATCCTGTTCTGGTAACAAATGACCACCATGCCACATGGCATCAAACAGAGCAGTCTAAATTGAAATCATATACTAAAATTACAACAACTGCCATGTGCGCTTGTGTTTTAGATCAGTGTCCTTCTGACTTAGGTTACCTTGTCCTTTTCAAAGCCCAGCAGGAGCAATGTAATTATTGTCATACAACCTTGTAATTCAAATAATCCATCCAATCCCCAAGTGTTTTAGGTAGTTGACATGAATTTTGATATTATTTCTTAAAGAAGGTACAGAATTAATCAAGCATTTAGGCTTATAGAATGTAGAGAAAAAAAGTTGAAGAGTCAAGTGTTGATAAAAATTCAAAATGTTTGTCCATAATCTTTCAGACCTTGTTAGTTGTTGTCATGGTCATTGATCCTATCACACTTATGACCTATAGTTATTAGAAAATCACACTTATGTCCATCTATTTATAAACCAATCTCACATGTTCTGTCATTGATGAGCCAATCACACACATGTGCTTAGCCAATCACACATATGTCCTATAGGTATTAGCCACTCCCACTAATGTCCTATACTGTTATAAGACAGTCACTCAAATGTTCCATAGTTATTAGCAGATAACACTTATGTTCTATAGTGAAAAGCTACAATTACTCTAATGTCTTATAGTTATTAACCAATCTCACTAATGTCCTATAGTTATAAGCCAATCTCACTAATGTTCTAAAGTGATTGACCAATGACATAAATATCCTATATTTATTAGCCAATCACACTGATGCCCTTGTAGTTATTAGCATGAATCTCACTAACATTCTTTAGTTACAATAAGCAAATCACACAAATGCCCTATAGTTATTAACTAATCACAGTAATGTACTAGTTATTACTCAATCACACTAATGTTCTCTAGTGATAAGCAAATCATCCAATGTCCTATAGCTATAAGCCAATCACACTTATAATACCACATGTTATTGACCTTATCATGCTAGTTTTGCATTATCATTGAGTCTATCACATTAATTCTGTGCTTCATTGGTATTGAAACTCTCACATAAATGACACTTTGGCATTGAATCTATACCATAAATGGGATATTGGTATTAAACCTATCACTTAAATTCCACATCTGTATTGAACATTACATAAATGCAACATTTGTATTGTCAGCCTATCACATAAATATAAAATTGGTATCGAATCTACCACATACATGCCACATTGAAATTGTCAGCCTAACACATACATGTCACATTTGTATTGAAGGTATCACATAAATGCCACATTGGTATTGTCAGCCTATCACATAAATGCCACATTGATTTTGTCAGCCTATCACATAAAAATGCCACATTTGCATTGTCAGCCTATCATATAATGCTACATTAGTATTGTACCTATCACATAAATGCCACATTGGCATTGTCAGCCTATCACATAAATGCTACATTAGTATTGTACCTATCACATTCATCCTACAGGTATTGTCCGCCTATCACATAATGCTACATTGGTGTTGTACTATCACATAAATGCTACATTGGTATTAAAGCTATCACATAAATGCCACATTGATATTGTCAGCCTATCTCATAAATGCCACTTTGATTTTGTCAGCCTATCACATGAATGCTACATTGGTATTGTCAGCCTATCACATAAATGCAACATTGATATTGTCAGCTTATCACATAAATGCTACATTGGTATTGTCAGCCTATCACATAAATGACACTTTGGTATTTTCAGCCTATCACACTTGTGACCTATTCTTTTTAACCCATTAATGCCTAGCGTGTAGAAAAAAGGCCTTGGCAAACAGCGTAGAACCAGATGAGACGCCACATGATATGGCTTCTCATCAGGGTCTGCGCTGTTTGCTTGAAGGAATTTCTGTAAGAAATATTCTAAATATAGAAATAAGTATTCTAGACATCCCTAATTTTGGAAATAAATTGATCCAATTTAGAAAGATGAGAGTGTCCACTTAAGGCATAAATGGGTTAAGTAAACCACACTCATGCCACTGGGTTTTCACACGAAACAGATGCTGAAAAGGTAAGATGTTCAAGAAAATCAAGCTAAAAGAAGTTAAAAAGTAAAACAAAAACACAACAACTTATTCAAAAATTGGCCTTGTTTTTCTTTGAAGGCCTACTCTCTGAGGAGCAGTGTAAAGCAAGAGACGTGCGACGAAAACAGAAGTCAACCAAATCTAAACGTTCCGAGAGTGTGAACAGTCCGGAACTGTCCAGAACAGATTCAACATCTTTGTATAATGAAAAATCTGACTCAGAAGAATCGAAGAAGAATATAAAACAGAAATTGAACATTAAGCCAGAGTTGATAATAGAAGACCAGCCCCTGTTAAAAGTGAATGATGACACTAAAAAATTAGTGGAAAAATTAGTGTATCTCCAGAATAAATATGAATTTGCGGATGAAAAATATATACAGTCAGTAAATGTAAGTTTATGTTATTTCTTGATGATGTCTATAGTTAATAAAAAATTTTTTTATGAGTCTGTCTCTGGGAAAACCAGGATTAATGCATATTCATAAAGTGTCATCTTACATTAGTCTGTGCAGTGCATAAAGGCTTATCAGGAACAACACTCCACCGCCTCATTCTGATTTTGTTTTGTAGAGACTTCAGTCTCAACAAAGAATTTGATGAAGCGGAAAGTGTGGTTCCTGATAAGCCTATGCTGACAGTTTATGCACAGGTTAATCTGGTGCAATACATCACACAATGCATGGTTTTCCCTGAGCATGTCTTATAATTATGCCCCCCTTCGAAGAAGAGGGGGTATATTGCTTTGCTCATGTCGGTCGGTCGGTCTGTCGCTCCGTCCACCAGGTGGTTGTCAGATGATAACTCAAGAACGCTTGGGCCTAGGATCATGAAACTTCATAGGTACATTGATCATGACTCGCAGATGACCCCTATTGATTTTGAGGTCACTAGGTCAAAGGTCACAGGTGAAGGTCACAGTTACTGGAAATAGGCATTTTAATGATATAGCATGGTTCAAACAAGGGAAACAACTACCGTTTATGCATGTTCTTTTTGTTACAGCATTTGCCTCCCTTGTAATATATTTAAATTTTACCAAATGTAAGGCTAACTGCATTTTTGTAATGCATTGTATCAACCACCACCACCACCACCGCCACCGCCGCCGCCGCCACCACCACCACCACCACCACCACCACCACCACCACCACCACCACCACCACCACCATTGTTCACAGTGACAAAAAACGTATTACCACCACCACCACCACCACCACCACCACCACCACCACCACCACCACCACCACCACCGTTGTTCACAGTGACAAAAAACGTATTCACACAATGGCTGCTACTACAACTTATAGCCCAATTATAGGGGGGCATGCATGTTTTACAAACAGCCCTTGTTAATATTTGCTCTACTCTGCACACATGGTTCTACCACCTGTAATGACCTCTGTTCTTGTTTGGCAGTGTTCCAATATTTCTGTTAAAAGATTGTACATGAGCTTTCAAGGCCAACTCAACAGCCCTGTTACAATATAGTTTAAATAATCAATATTGTAACAACTTCTATCAAAAATTAATTGCAAATATAATTTATAGCACACATTGTACTTTAAACATAAATGAGATAAATTTCAGAAACTGACAATTTTATTCTTTAGGTTAAAATAATATAATAATATGTATATATAACTAAATTTCATTGACTTATTTGTGATGCATAAAAAATGGAGAGTCATTATTATTCTTGGGACATAACTTTTCATTGATTTCAGGTGTTTACAGAACGAATAATTTAACACAAACACATTGAAAAATGACCATGCAACGCAAATTTCACTGTTTTTCCAAAATCAGCAAGCCACGCATTTACGTGACCTGAATTAAGTCTCTTTTATTATGCCCCCCTTTGAAGAAGAGGGGGTATTTTGCTTTGCTCATGTCGGTCGGTCGGTAGGTCGGTCGGTCCGTCCACCAGGTGGTTGTCAGACGATAACTCAAGAACGCTTGGGCCTAGGATCATGAAACTTCATAGGTACATTGATCATGACTTGCAGATGACTCCTATTGATTTTGAGGTCACTAGGTCAAAGGTCAAGGTCACGGTGACCCGAAATAGTAAAATGGTTTCCGGATGATAACTCAAGAACGCATACGCCTAGGATCATGAAACTTCATGGGTAGATTGATCATGACTCGCAGATGACCCCTATTGATTTTGAGGTCACTAGGTCAAAGGTCAAGGTCACGGTGACCCGAAATAGTAAAATGGTTTCCGGATGATAACTCAAGAACGCATACGCCTAGGATCATGAAACTTCGTGGGTAGATTGATCATGACTCGCAGATGACCCCTATTGATTTCGAGGTCACTAGGTCAAAGGTCAAGGTCACGGTGACCCGAAATAGTAAAATGATTTTTGGATGATAATTCAAGAACGCATATGCCTAGGATCATGAAACTTTATAGGTAGATTGATCATGACTCGCAGTTGACCCCTATTGATTTTCAGGTCACTAGGTCAAAGGTCAAGGTCACGGTGACCTGAAATAGTAAAATGATTTTCGGATGATAACTCAAGAACGCATATGCCTAGGATCATGAAACTTCATAGGTAGATTGATCATGACTCGAAGATGACCCCTATTGATTTTGAGGTCACAAGGTCAAACGTCAAGGTCACGGTGACCCGAAATAGTAAAATGATTTTCGGATGATAACTCAAGAACGCTTTTGCCTAGGATCATGACACTTCATAGGTACATTGATCGTGACTTGCAGATGACCTCTATTGATTTTCAGGTCACTAGGTCAAAGGTCAAGGTCACAGTGACAAAAGTCGTATTCACACAATGGCTGCCAGTACAACGGACAGCCCAAATGGGGGGCATGCATGTTTTACAAACAGCCCTTGTTTAAATTAACATTACTACTCAAAATCAACGAACATTTCGTACAATTGTTCATAAAATAAACTTAACCAATTACAAATCAGTGCTCCTCATGGCAATTGCCGAAATTTCAACGCCAGATGTGGTCTGGTAAAATAGATGTTTGTGGATACAAAATGCTCATTTTTATTATTGTTTTCATATCTATTCATACGACAAATAAACACTAACATGGTGTTCGTGTGTCGTATGAATAGATATATTCGCAGGAAATTAAAATGGAATTAATTGTGGCCACAAATAAATAAAAACGAGCATTTTGTATCTACAAAAATCTATGTAATCATACCACATCTAGCGTTGAAATTTTGGCTTTTGCTATAAGGAACACTGATTAATAAGGTGTTAACTTAATTTTTCGAAATACTTAACGAAATTGTCGTTGATTTTGAGCATTATAGAGACTTTAAAACAATGAAATTTGATGCCAATAAATGTAAATGAATTTACAGTATAGTGATTCTCCTGTCTGTATTTTATATTTATTATGTATCATATTACACTGTTACTCCAATATTACGCGGATGACGGGGTCCAACCTAGTTTTTCTTAACTAAACCCTGGATGTAACTTATCATCTTGATTACTTCTTTACTTTCTCTTTTCCTATTCAGTTTTCAATTACATTTAAGCAGACATTGTAAGATTTACAGTATATAAATACTATACTATTAAATATTATTTGAGTCACTCTCAGGACAACTTGTCCTAATGTATTTTCATAAAGTAAATCATTAAGCTTTTTTTGCTTTTATTGAATGGCTAACACTGTTAGTTATATTTTTATGCCCCCCTTCGAAGAAGAGGGGGTTTATCATTTTGCACATGTCGGTCGGTCCGTCCACCAGATGGTTTCCGGATGATAACTCAAGAACGCTTAGGCCTAGGATAATGAAACTTCATAGGTACATTGATCATGACTAGCAGATGACCCCTGTTGATTGTCAGGTCACTAGGTCAAAGGTCACGGTCACAGTGACTCAAAATAGTAAAATGGTTTCTGGATGATAACTCAAGAATGCTTTGGCCTAGGATCATGAAACTTCATAGGTACAGTGATCATGACTGGCAGATGACCCCTATTGATTTTCAGGACACTAGGTCAAAGCTCAAGGTCACAGTGACTCGAAATAGTAAAATGGTTTCCAGATAGTAACTCAAGAATGCTTATGCCTAGGATCATGAAACTTCATAGGTACGTTGAGCATGACTGGCAGATGACCCCTATTGTTTTTCAGGTCACTAGGTCAAAGGCCAAGGTCACAGTGACTCGAAACAATAAAATGGTTTCCGGTTGATAACTCAAGAATGCTTAGGCCTAGGATCATGAAACTTCATAGGAACATTGATCATGACTGGCAAATGACCCCTAGTGCTTTTCAGGTCACTAGGTCAAAGGTGGAGGTCACAGTGACTCGAAACAGCAAAATGGTTTCAGGATTATAACTCAAGAATGCTTACGCCTAGGATCATGAAACTTCATAGGTACATTGATAATGACTGGCAGATGACCCATATTGATTTGCAGGTCACTAGGTCAAAGGTCAAGGTCACAGTGACTCGAAACAGTAAAATGGTTTCCGGATGATAACTCAAGAATGCTTACGCCTAGAATCTTGAAACTTCATAGGTACATTCATCATAACTGGCAGATGACCCCGGTATTATTTTCAGGTCACTAGGTCAAAGATCAAGGTCACAGTGACTCAAAACAGTTAAATGGTTTCTGGATGATAACTCAAGAAAAATTAGGCCTGGGATCATGAAACTTCATAGGTACATTGATCATGACTGGCAGATGACCCCTATTGATTTTCAGGACACTAGGTCAAAGGTCAAGGTCACAGTGACAAAAAAACGTATTCACACAATGGCTGCCACTACAACTGACAGCCCATATGGGGGGAATGCATGTTTTACAAACAGCCCTTGTCACAAATTATCTTTTATTATTATCTCCAATTATATTCAGCTTGATTTTTATGTTTGTCTTGATAAAACTAATAATTTCACACAAACTACCTCATACAACATAAACTGCTGTTCATTTTGCAGGAATTAAATATAGAATGTATGAACAACAAAGAGATACAGGGGGATGCATTACTGGCACAGCTGGCGAAGATGACCGTGATAATCACTCATTTGATTGTGGAGTTTGCCAAACAACTGCCTGGGTTTTCCCGGATCAGTAAAAGTGACCAAATTGTATTGCTTAAGGTACGTCATAGACCAAAGTCACAAAGCTGGCAAAGCCATATGAGCTGCTTTTTGGGATATTTTATGTGTGTTAAGCGTCTACCCAGATAAGCCGGTGTAGTGGGCATAGGTTAAGCAGGGACGACACTTTCAGATTTTATGGTTTATTTTGTTTAAAGGTAGTCTATTATACAAGAAAATCACATATAGGTGGAAAGTGTTGCTTGATAAGCCTGTGCGTACTGCACAAGATATGCTGGGGAGGTACTTTACGCGCATGCATTAAACCCAGTTTTCACATAGTATGGCTAATATGTTCTTTATCTACGTTAGCGTTACCGATCGCCGAAATCGCCATTGGCGATTACAATTCCTGGCTGGCAATTAAAAATAAGATTTTCATGAAATTGGCGATTGAAAAAAAGACCTTATGCTTTACAAATGCACAATCTAAATGCCTATAAATCGCCAGAAACATCGCTAAGATTACACAGGTAACACCCTTACCGGGAAGGCCCCAGGGGATAATGACAACCGCCTAGGTCAATAATCCACATGGCTAATGTCTTAATTGGTCACACTTTACACTGCGACCAGACTTTTTCGAACAGTTGGGTTACTTGGCGATTTACGTGATAACTGATTCACTGAAGCGTGCCGTGTTATGACAAATGCTATAGATGTTACGATTCAACGTTATCGAATCGACCAGTACGGAATTGTCATTTAATAAGATGGGCAGAGTTATGGCATTAACATAGCCACTATAAACCAATTTCCCAAGAAACAACGATTTTGATTGGCTAAAAAAGTAGATAAGAGTAACTTCCATTTACGGTCGCTATGCGACTTGGAAGACCAATTTAGAAAGTGAGTTGCAGATTCCGGGAAAAATGGATGCTTCGAACAAAAATCGAAAGTCGTAGCAACAGAAATTACCACAATTCTTTAGAAAAGAAAGCGGACAGAATAATGTAAGCTCAGGAAATGACCAAATGTTAGGTTCATGATGGGAGGACGTCTAAAATAGTGCAGACATCGGATGCTAGCCCATGTCAGTTATGAAATCATACCTGTCAAGTCTCACGGTTTTGCCGTGAGTCTCATTGTTTTTGACATGCAATGACGGTCTCATGCTGACTAAGTAATTTCTCACGCATTTCTTCAAAAACAAAAAAATGAAAAAAGTAAAGTTTGGATTGCATATAATGTTGTATAATTACTACCGAGACGGGCAGGTTGTTTTAGAGGTTTCTTACCTAAATACTACATGTACCCAAAACTGTTTTACGGTGTTAATGTAGCATTATCACAACGCCACCGGTGTCTATGTAAACAAAAAAATCGGCTGCAAAATGTCAGCACGTGGCTCACCAGCAAAGAAAAAACTTCAAGCAATAAAAAGGGCTAATTTCAGACCACAATAGTCTTACTTTTGCTCAGGAAATAGCCCCAAAATGCACCACAACCGATCTAGGATTAAAAAAATTATGGAGGGGGGGGGGGCGGGGGGGATTAGTAGCCCCTAGATTTGGCTACTAAGTTTTTTTCCTTAGCGCCATCCTAGTTTACAAATGTAATAAAATAACCAAGATTACAGACTAAATAATGCACCTATTTGATAATGTTTCTATGTTACAATGTTTGACCGGACATAAATAGATTGCAACAGATTGTGTTAAAGCGAGTATATATGAATTCAATGTCAACATTGTGGTCTTGCATTCTTAAGCCAAACATGTGCTTATGATCAAGGAATTGTGTGAAATACTGTTAATTAACCACAAAGTTTTGATGCACACAAAAACATTGCAACAGATTGTGTTAAGGCAAGTTTATACATTATAGTCCGGCAAAATAAAACCAGACATTTGCTTATGACCATGGAATGTGAAATACTATAAATTAACAATCTTTATATGGTACCATTGATTAAATATATTTTTGCTTCATTTAAATATAATGAGCAAATTAATGCTGATACCAACACTTTTATTCGTATTTGTCGTAAAACAAAGAGTGTGCCTATGTTTGTTATGAACAAATCTGCTCATACTAAAGGTTATTTGCCATCAGAATACATCACAATATATATGTGTATAACAATAGTTAACTGCTATGCAGAAGACAATTATTTACAATAAAAAAAACTGTTAATTTCCTTGTACTACTTCCTACTAGCTCCTCTGAACTTTTATTTTCGTTTTGTATTAATCACAGGGTTTTATCTGTTTTGAGAAAAAAAGAAATGCAATCAAAAGTAATACAATTTATCATACAAGCTTTTACTGACTAATAATTGGTTTTATGTTGTATGTTTATGATAGAGGAAAATTAGTTTAATGTGCAATGCAAATATCTTGAGTAGAAGGCCTGTCGTGATGCTGTTTTGAAACACAAGGACAAATGTCAAGGTCATATTTGTTCAAACACTGTTTAAGTCAGATTGTTGTCAAATGTTTGGAAAATAAGACAAGTCAATCTTGCATACCTAAAGCTAGTAATGGAAAAGACTGCCACTTAGAATTGTAATTACAGTCTAGACTCTCAATATGTGGGTTAATTATGGATGGGATTCCTCAAATAGATTTAATGTGCCTTTTTTTTTTCACTGTCTTGAGAATCACACTTTCTGGACTACTTAGAAATTTAAATGGCAATTAAGTAAGTTAGGGCCCTTACATATCAATATTGGCTGTAGTTTATGCTGTTTTTGCTCTCTGTAAGTCTAAGTGTTCAGCTGATTTTTGCTTAACATGAAGATGATATTTTATGTTGCAAATACTTTTAGTACTTTTAGTTTAAATATTTAACTTATTGCCTAGGATTACTGCACTGAGTTGTGGTTCTTGAGTTATATAGAATGTTATGGTACAATTCTGTAGTGCTTGAACGGGTACCCGAAAAAAACAGAACCCATGGGTAAAAAAATATCGCCTAGCCAGGTCATAGTTTCTATGCATAATTGCGGCAGCTCTTCGTAAAAGCTGTTTATATGTTGACAGTGTAGATAGAATAAACAGTTAAAGCATTATTTCTATTCCAAATATTTATTAATAAATAGAAGTGACGCACCAAAAAGCATTGACATCAATTATTTTTTCGGTTTACACTCCAACAATTGCCTGTATTTTGTATACTCTGATTTTACAAACAGTTAAATATGTAATGCTCTAAAAAATGTTTTTAAAATTAATGTAAGTTATGTTTCAATTTCTTATTGAATAACTTACCCGACCTGAATTTGTTGGGGTATTTAAATTTTGATCCACTGACCCGACAGAAAGAATATTTTTGACCTGATTGAGCCCTAAATCTCTGTATTTCAATTGGATTTTACGACTAAATATTTGAGCGCTATCCACAACATCAAATACTTTTCTTACCAAAAATAACAGAAGTTCTAATCAGGCAAAATCTTTTATTGAAACTGTTTACTTTTACATGAAACATATAACATCAAAGGATGTCTCATACTGAATCCATATTACTTCTGTTTTTATACGCCCGTCTATGACGGGACGTATTATGGTATACCCCGCGTCCGTCCGTCCGTCTGTTAATGTCGTACGCTACGTCAAATATCCTTTGACAGATTTTCTTCAAATTTTAACACAATCTTAATATTGATAAACCCTGATCCCCTTTCGTTTTTGACGGAATTCTGAATTGTCGTTCCAGAGTTATGGGACTTTGTTCGTCAAAATTTCGTGATTTCATTGAATGTCCTACTGTAGCTCAAATATCCTTCGATGGATTTTTTTCAAATTTCAACACAATCTTAATATTGATAAACCCTGATCCCCTTTCGTTTTTGACGGAATTCTGAATTGTCGTTCCAGAGTTATGGGACTTTGTTCATCAAAATTTTTTAATGTCGTACGCTACGTCAAATATCCTTTGACAGATTTTCTTCAAATTTTAACACAATCTTAATA
Source organism: Dreissena polymorpha (assembly GCF_020536995.1). Lineage (NCBI taxonomy): Eukaryota > Metazoa > Mollusca > Bivalvia > Myida > Dreissenidae > Dreissena > Dreissena polymorpha. The sequence continues at coordinate 66,353,176 of NC_068367.1, read as the reverse complement.
TTGATAAACCCTGATCCCCTTTCGTTTTTGACGGAATTCTGAATTGTCGTTCCAGAGTTATGGGACTTTGTTCGTCAAAATTTCGTGATTTCATTGAATGTCCTACTGTAGCTCAAATATCCTTCGATGGATTTTTTTCAAATTTCAACACAATCTTAATATTGATAAACCCTGATCCCCTTTCGTTTTTGACGGAATTCTGAATTGTCGTTCCAGAGTTATGGGACTTTGTTCATCAAAATTTCGTGATTTCATTGAATGTCCTACCGTAGCCGTCCGTCCGTCCGTCTGTTAATGTTGTACGCTACGTCAAATATCCTTTGACAGATTTTCTTCAAATTTTAACACAATCTTAATATTGATAAACCCTGATCCCCTTTCGTTTTTGACGGAATTCTGAATTGTCGTTCCAGAGTTATGGGACTTTGTTCGTCAAAATTTCGTGATTTCATTGAATGTCCTACTGTAGCTCAAATATCCTTCGATGGATTTTTTTCAAATTTCAACACAATCTTAATATTGATAAACCCTGATCCCCTTTCGTTTTTGACGGAATTCTGAATTGTCGTTCCAGAGTTATGGGACTTTGTTCGTCAAAATTTCGTGATTTCATTGAATGTCCTACTGTAGCTCAAATATCCTTCGATGGATTTTTTTCAAATTTCAACCCAATCTTAATATTGATAAACCCTGATCCCCTTTCGTTTTTGACGGAATTCTGAATTGTCGTTCCAGAGTTATGGGACTTTGTTCGTCAAAATTTCGTGATTTCATTGAATGTCCTACCGTAGCTCAAATATCCTTCGATGGATTTTTTTCAAATTTCAACACAATCTTAATATTGATAAACCCTGATCCCCTTTCGTTTTTGACGGAATTCTGAATTGTTGTTCCAGAGTTATGGGACTTTGTTGAATGTCAAGGAGACGGCGCTCCATGCTCATGTACTTATAAAATAAACCATGTATTCAAATACAAATAAACTGAAGTAAAAAAATGATTCAAAGGGTTATTTATTACCTTACTACTTCATTGGCGAACGACGGGCGTATCATGCGCTCATGGCGCAGCTCCTCATTATTTTGTGAGGTCACTCAAAAGTGCAGATATATTAAGATTTCTGAAAAATGTTCTACATGTATATCATGCTTTATATATATTTTTTTAATCAGATTTAAATGACAGCAGTTTCTATCCACTTGATTAACCAAGAGTAGTTTCTAGGGAATTGCAACATTGTTTATGGTATTTAAGATGTTACATGACCATGCTATATAATGGGAAAACATCTGTGGCTAATAGGTTGACTGTACTTCTATAATAAGTGCAAGGGTATATTTTCAATACAGAGAAATCTTTTTTTACAAATAAATACTTAGCAAATAAAATTTATGGCGCATGAAATTTGTTTAGAAGTTTTATTGTATGAATTTATTTAATTATTTCTACAGTCATGTCCATTAAATTTGTTTACGACATCACCTTCATGACTTATTAGGTCATATTTAGATAAGAGGCTGAGCAGTTGCAGTTTTTAGTTTAATACATTGTGAAACAGCAAAATGGTTGAAGTCTATATCAATTCTATTTAAATGATGATAGTTTATTTTGTTCTGTTAATTAATTGTTTTAAACTTTTTTTCTGTCAATTAATTCTTTTAAACTTTACACAAATTCCTTCCATTTCTATAATTCCAATACAATCAATCAGTGTAATCTGTTGTGGAAACTTGAATCAAATTATCAATTTAAATGTGCCTGTGTCAAAACTTGAATATGTGTGAAGAAACATTTATACCACCAAAAAGTTAATTAGAGAAATTATAATATAAATCATTGAAAAGCTTCTTTTCTTGATTTGAGGAAATGGCCTGGCGTACCATTTTGGCAGAAAAATATCAACAAAGCTGAAAAAGGGGAAAACATTTTCAAAAGAAGGCTGAAGTTTGGGGAAAATTGCATCATTATAAAGAAATTCTCTTCGG